>NW_022639647.1:510926-515139 GCF_010583005.1 Odontomachus brunneus
GCACAGCCTCGAAAAGCAACGATTGGCGGAAGAGTTGCATGTTCCAGGAAGAAGGCATTTTCCTTGTAGACGCGTCATTGTGCGCGGATACGATGATCTATGATAGGCTGATGTAGTGGAGATGCGCCCGTATTTGCGGCTCAACGGTGGCTACCACTACATACTCACCGTTATCGATGTGCTAAACAAGCATGCTTGGGCCATACCGCTAAAGACTAAGAGCGGAAAGGAGGTAGCCGAAGCGTTCGGCAAGATAATTCGAGAAAGCGGAAGATGTCTAACAAATTTGCAAACCGACCAGGGAAAGGAATCTTACAATAGCGATGTGCAGAGACTTGCGAAAAAACACAACATCAATTATTATTTGACGTACTCTGTTATGAAGGCTTCTGTCATAGAACGATTCAATCGTAGAATCGTAGAATTTGAAGAATGATATGTGGAAAGAGTTTACACTACAAGGAACCTACAGATGGATCGACTCACTACCACGTCTCATGTCACAGTACAACGGACGCAAACATCGAACCATCGGTATGCGCCCTACCGATGTGAACCCCACAATCGCTTAAAAAAACTCTTAAATACTATCTACAGCAATGTAAAGATTGCAGCTCCGGTGAGATTCAAAGTGAGCGACTCGGTACACGTGAGCAAATTCAAGAGGGTGTATATCAGTTGGACACGAGGCAATTGGACACAGTCCAATCACAAGTCGCTGTTCCAAGGGACTCTACAAATGTCTCTAATCACACGGTGCTGTGATTGGCTGTGTCCAAATGCATCGTGTCCAAGTGCACCGCTCCCAATTCAAGACTGTCTTTGCTAAAAGTTACACGCCAAATTGGACCACCAAAATGTATACTATAAGATCATTAAGGTGCAGATGACCAATCCTGTGACCTATCTAGAATTCTCACGGACAGCCTATAGCCGGAGGTTTCTACGAGTACGAACTGCATCGTGTTGCCAATCCAAACTGTACTTGGTGGAAAAAGTGTTGCGCAGAAAAGGTGATAAGGTTTATGTGAAATGGCTGGGATTCAACAATTCGCACAACTCATGGATATACAAGGATAATATGTTGTAAAAATAACTGTTTATTATAATGTTTTCTACATTTTTTTATTATATATTTTATGAATATTTTATAAAATATTTTATTATTATATTTTTTATAAATAAATATTTTATCAATAATACTCAAATTATAAGTTTTATAGATTTTAATTATAATAATTTTTATAATAATAAGATATCAATAAGAAATCAATGACAATAATGTCACCCTCATCGTCCTCATCGTTATCTGCGATGTTTATAACTTCAATATTATCATCGTCATCATCGATAAAGATTATATTATCATCCTCCTCATCGTTGTCGGAGATGTCTATGATCTCAATATTGTTTTCGTCTTCTGAAATCAAATTTGTAGATTAATCAAATTTAAAGATTAATTTTAATGCTTTTCTATACAGAAATTTCAACGTTTTTCTATATAGTAAAAAAATTTTTAAATCTGATGTAAATTATTATAATAAATGTTGCGTGCTCTTTTACCATTGGACTGTTCATCATCATCATCATCATCATCATCATCATTATCCTTCTCCTCCTTCTCCTTCTCCTCTTCATCGTTATCGGCGATACTATTTCGTCTTCCTCGAACTAAATTCCTAAAATTGGATTCATTATTATAAAAAATAAAAAGTCAATTTTTGTACAACCTATTTTACAAAAAAAAACTTACGTGGGGGACTTTGTTGTAAAATAACTTCTTCTTCCTTCTTCGGATATTTTCGAAATTTCGTGTCATGCAACATTTTATCAAATATATAAGTACTTGTACTCGTTAACCGACTTACACTATTTGTCTCCGACTTCGGGTTGACTCTTACATGGTCCATCGCCATCTCTTTCTAATAAATCTCGTTGCTCTAACAGCTGTGCAAAGTTTGCATACCTCTATGGTCATTGTATTAGTACTTTGTCTAACATTTTTTCTGGGAATCTTACAGTCTAACGTGTTTATTAATAATAATAATATCATGTGTCACGCGCCTTATTGCCGTCGCGCGTGCAACCTGACGGTTATCTCTTCTCCATGGAAATCTTATGGTCAACTGTGTCAACACAAATTTAATATGCAAAATAAATTTTTTTATTTTTTTTTTAATATACAGATGTTTCCTCCATCTTTCACGTAAAAATATACAATATATATTTTATTTACAACGGTATTCTGTAATACCCCATGGTAACGTATCACTCGAATCGGGTATGATATACCGTTTGTCGTCGTATGGACTTAGAGCAATTTTCATTTCGAACACTATGTAGACTTCGTGCAATTTTGATCGTATGCATGATTGTCGACGACTCTTTTCTACTTCATCTCTCAGACATTGCGAATAATCGCCAAAAGTTATCGTTCGCGCTATGACATTACTCTTGACGCCTTTGGCCTTTTTTGTATCCCTTTTGCCATCCACTTTCAACGCGTACATCTTTGTCCTAAATCCAATTCCGTCATGATCGCTCCGTTGTTTTCATCTTTCATCAAGCCTGAAACTTTCTTATTTACAAGCGGTATACCATACACATTGCCAACAATATAATCGCTCGTATCAAACCTTGCTCAATATCACGTTTCATGTGCTCATAAATATCATCGCATTGAATATGATAAATCAAACTGTCGGTGTCGGTGTACATAATTTTGCAATTTTGACGATGTATAGGAGACATATACTCATGGTGAAATTCATATAAGCAAACCTTTGATATGTCGAGGATGTACATACCCACATAGATCGGCTTGTTGAATTTCACCTCGAGTTTTCGCAATTCAACGGCAATTAAAAAAAGCGTTTTCGGAAAAAACGCTTCTATTGTGAAAATTTGGTTTTGCGATCATTGCCTCGGCACCGTACCTTCCATCCCATTTTGTCAACAATTTTACGTCTACATGATTGCGAACATTTTCCATAGTTTTGCCAAATACTGCATTATTTATCAATTTGTATAAATTTTTCTTAAAATCGTTTGTTGCATGTGTTCTAAATTGCGTATTAAGTTCAATATAATCGCGGAGCCATAGAGATTGAGCGAATTGAAATTGAGTATTCTTTCGAAATTGTTTACTTCCATCACTTCGGGAAACTCTTCACCATCGTCGATAAACACATTGTCTATCTCCATCATGTCAATAGATTCGTCTCTAAGACTTTCAACTTGCGCAGTAATGCGATGTGCTTTTACAATACGTTTTTATACTCGTATGATGTTGACATCTTTTTTCTATCGATATATCTCTCTCTTTGTTGCATCTTAAATGACAGATATGCAAATCGGCGATTCCCCTTCGGCACCAGCTGACACATTATCATCTGATATAATCATCAATAGAATAGTATATCTTTGACACGTTCCTAAGTTTTTACACATAACGGTCTGCACATCTGCATTCGATGATTCAAATTACGTGGAATTACATCGCGCGATATACTGCGATATTAATTCAAATTCAACTAATGCAATTCTATGAACATCACAGTTTAGAGACATATTAACCGTTTTACCATCGTTTTTACCGTTTCCTTGCCGTTTTTATCATCTCGATAACCGTTTTTATCTGTTTTGTTACCGTTGTCGCGGGGGCACAGTGCACGTGCTCATTAGTAATAAGTATATCATGTGTCACATTTTCTGCGCATCTAATTGTTGAATGCATACGTTTGCAAATTCTTAGATTTTGCAACTGCGACTAAAAAATTACGCTGCAAAATACGCGAGCAAATGGCGCGGACGGCGCAGGCGGCGCGGGCGACGCGGGCTGGCGTAAAAATCGGCCGCAAAAACCGCCGCAAAAAACCGCCGCAAAAATCCACCGCGGATTGATAAAATAATCGAAAGAAGATTAAAAAAATATGTTAACATCGGTATACAATATCGGTAATTACCGATCATTGGTATTATGTAAATATGTCGGTAAAAATTATGTAATTAAATGTTGGTAAAAAATTATGTAATTAAATGTTGGTATAATATCGGTAACGATCATCGGTATTGTGTAATTATATATTGGTAAAAAATTATGTAATTAAATGTTGGTATATAATATTGGTAAAAAATTACCGACCGCTGAGAATACCTCCCCTCTCCGCGGTGGCGTCATACCCCACCCCGATGACGTCATACCCCCGTGACA
>NW_022639647.1:515149-537659 GCF_010583005.1 Odontomachus brunneus
CCCCCTCAGAGGACCTGGGTTAGAACCGGTCTACTGTATCTACTCAAAATGGCAGATCCAATATGGTGAACCGAAATAAGAAAAATGACTCGATTCGGACCAAAGTTAATACTTGGGGTTTTTGGGGACGCTGCTTACGAATCTGAACTCAAAATGACAAAATTCAAAATGGCAGACTCAACGTGATGGAATAAATTAATAAATTTTAACGGAGGAGCATAAAAGTTAATATTTATAAATGTATAAAATTTTACATTTGGGAAAACATTAATTCGGTGAAAAAATCGCACAGTAAAAAATAAAAATTTATTTTAAAGGTGAAGAATAGTACTTTAAAGTGGCGATCTTAAAGTCAATGAATTTGAAAAATAAAATTTTGTTTGGCCCAAAAATTGGGAAATATGGTAAAAAACGCAGCTTTTTACTCATATTACTGGATTTATCTGAAAAACCTGACGTGATGGGCATTTTTTGCTGGTGAATTTGAATTCAGTGACCTCAAATTTATTGAAAAATAGTAGCTGCGATTACCGCAGGAAAAAAGTCAAATTTTGTTGGATAGTGTTATTTATTATTCTGTCTGAATCATTGTGAGTCAGAACGAACGCATATGGTGAACCACGTTTCGCACGATCAAAGGACTTATAGACCTCATCGAATATCCGGTCGTAAAGATTAAAACTGTTTATGTATTCACCGCGCTTGTGACGTTCACCATATATGTTCGTCAGGACCCATAAGCCATTAAAATTAGGACCTTACGCGGAAAATCTAGCAAAAACCATGGGTCGCCGCATATGAAGTCACATAAAACTTCCAAACTAACATAGACCAATGCAAACCCAGATGACTCGAATTATCTAACCTATCGAAAGAACAAAGCTCCATACATGACTCACGAGTAAATCCTATACGTTGACAAATATTACTGGACAGTTATAAAAGTCCGTATTTTTGTAAATTTATTGCGGTCGTGTCTCCACATACCCAATATCCGCGACTGCATTTAAAATTTCTGTTCCTATTCTCCAGCATCCCTCCGACTTCAAAACCTCCGTACCTATCGAATCTTACTCTACCATATCCAGCCATTATCTTGAACCATAAGCCAAAGGCCACACAACTACTCTTAACCCCTATTGCATTCAATAAGTGAAAAATCTTGTCTTGCCCACTCCAAGCTCTGCTTTTCCAACTAAATTGTCGAAGTTGCTAATTTCCTAATTATTATTGGCTAATCCATTAACTTTACTTCGGAAAGTTTTCTCCCGCTTTGGAAGAACTACCTCCAACTCAGAATACTCTTTACCCGCAACTCCACGCCGCGAGCGCATTCTTTACTCAAGCTTATACTTATTTCGTAATCTTCAGTACGCTGAGACGCTTATTATTAAATTATTTTTAGACTTCAAAAGGTATTTCGTTTTACTACGATAGAGAAAGTTCATAGTTTTCGCGTTGCGATCGGGCTAGAGATTCAGTGAACATCTACCTGGCACCTTAGACGAATGGTATCAAAGTGCTTCAATTCTCTCGCAACCAAGAGACCAGGTCCCAGCTCAGATAAACACTCAAGATATCATAGATGCATCTACAGAACTTATTTTGATTATCTACTACATGTCTCCAGAGTAAGTCGTACATTTTATTTTTATTATCCATATTTTCGCATCCCTGCTCATCTTGTTACGATAATTCAATGAGACCAACTCTAGTCTCCTCCCTCAAGATTCATATTAGAATTTAATTATTTTAGTGGGTCACGTTTTTTCCTACATATATTGAACGTGTTTTCTTCTACTTTAACCGTTTATTCATAGAACCATGCTCTTCTGCTTGCGAATACGGTATCACAATCACCACCACCATATTATTCAGAGTTATTTTGAAATCACCCTTTTAGAGTTTCCCCGTCACCTCGTGCTTCATTTTATTGTTTCAGATACAATTCCCTTCCTTATTTTTCCATTACATTCTTTTCCTAAATAAATGCCCTTTCTGTATGCCCACGTACACTCACACACTTGTAGCTCACTTCACAATTTTGCCATTATATTAAGAAGTTGCGTAAAAACTGCTGTTTTTTATGTTTTTCTTTACAGCATTTATTTTAATAATAAAATGTGTGAATACATTAATCAAAGTAATTTGCCCCCGGAAGCTATGACTCTTACTCACTTTTCTGATAGAAGTTGAATTCTACGACGAAAGAATGATCTGTCTTTTGAGTCAATCCATTCAACAAAACAATTTTTGACTTTTCCGTAATTAAGAAAGTATGTGTCTTCCAGAGCATGTTGCATCAATCGGAACAGATGGTAATCGCTTGGGACCAAGTCCGGAGAATATGCTGGATACGGGAGAACCTCCCACTCGAGTTCCATCAGTGTTTGTTTTACGGCTATAGCAACATGGGCCGAGCGTTGTCATGGAGAAGAATCACTTTTCGACGATTTGATGCAATTGATAGTCGTTTGTTGTATCAAATCATCATTCAAACGCTCCAATCGTTATCGATGACGTTCGGCGATGATTGTTTCGTTCGGTTTCAGTAGCTCATAATAGACGACACATTCCATATCTCACCAAATAGAGAGCATTGCTTTGTGACTATGGATGTTTCGTTTTGTAGTCGATATTGATAATTGGCCAGAATTCAATTTCATGATTTTTTGCGTTTTGGATTGTCAAAATAGATTCATTTTTTATCGCCGGTCACGATGCGCCACAAAAAACTTTTTTTTTATCTTGTAAGCAAGGAAGTTGAGATGTTTAAACGATTGGCAATGGCATTTTTAGTCAGTTCATATGGCAGCCACCTCCCTTCTTTCTGGATGTTTCCCATGGCTTGCAAACGTCGTGAAATGGTTGATTTATTGACTTTAAACTGTTGAGCCAATTTAAGTGTTTGAGCAGGGTTTTCTTCCAATAGAGGTGGCAGTTGTTCATCTTCGAACTTTTTCGATTGACCTGGCCGTTGTTTGTCGTGAAAGTTATAATTACTACTTTTAAATCATCGAAACCACGCATATAACATTAGAATATACATAGCATATTTCATGTATAAACATCTATGTATATTGCATATCCTATGTATGTACATAGTATGTATATATAGTACCTTTACATCCATAACCGTGAAGAGACATATAGAATGTTCCGTGCATATATATATATATATATATATATATATATATATATATGTATGTACATTCTACATTCTTTACATATATATATTTTATCCATATATTAGAACCTTGAATAAGTTTTCGCTGATTTTTCGTGAAAATTAACGCTTTATTTAAAAAAAGTCGTAAAAAACATGTCACTGAAAGTATTGTCCATCGCTAGCCACTACTTTTTCCCATCTTTCTGGCAGCATTTGAATTCCACGTCGGAAAAACGACATATCCTTTGAGGCTATCCAAAAGTTGACCTATTTTTTGGCATCTTCATAACAATGGAAGTGCTGTTCAGCCAGGTCATGTGCCATCAATCGGAACAAGTGATAATCTGAAGGGCCAATGTCTAGTGAATACGGCGAATGGATAGGAGCCATTTAAGCGTTTCCAAGTAGGTTTTCACCGGTTGTGCAACATGTGGCCGAGCGTTGTCATGTTGCAAAATCACTTTATCGTGTTTCTGCTCGTATAGCGGTCGTTTTTCCTACAATGCTCGACTCAAACGCATCAGTTGTAGTCGATAGCGATCTCCCGTGATGGTTTTGTTCGGTTTGAGCAGCTCATAATAAATTACACCCAGCTGATCTCACCAAATGCAGAGCAGAACCTTTGAACCATAGATATTCGGTTTTGCCGACAATGTTGATGCATGGCCGGGCTTACCCCACGATCTTCTACGTTTAGGGTTATCGTAGTGTATTCACTTTTCATCGCCAGTCATGATATAATGCAAAAAACCTTTCCTTTTCTGCCGTTGAAGCAGCTGTTCACACGTGAAAAGACGCCGTTCGACGTCTCTCGGCTTCAACTCGTACGACACCCAATGTCCTTGCTTTTGAATCATTCCTAATACTTTCAAACGTTTTGAAACTGTTGCGTGATCAACTCCTAATAATTTTGCGAATTCAGCTAGCGTCTGACATGAGTCTTCATAAAGTAATGCCTCCAATACTTCGTCTTCAAACTTTTTCGGTGCGTCAGAGCGCACTTTATCTTCAACATCAAAATCATTATTTTTGAAGCTTCTAAACCAATCTCTGCATATTGTTTCCGACAGAGCATGGTCGCCGTAAGTCTCAAAAGAATTCTGTGTGCTTCAGCTGCAGATTTTTTTTTAATAAAGTAGTGCGGTAAAATTACCCGCAAATATTCTTTTTCTGGCATAAAACTCGATATGTTTAACACTATGAAAAAAAAAGTTGTTTACACTTCGACATACACTTAATTTCAAGCTTGCTTATAGTACTTCTTAAACTACATCTTAAACTACACGCACGCAGTTCTGGTAACGCCATCTGTTGGAAAACAGCGAGAACTTGTTCAAGATCCTGATATATACACTCTATATATTCTCTGAATATATATAACACATAACTTACATATACATAACACATAACATACATATACATAACACATGTTAATATGCATTAGCACGTATAATGTATATACATTGTATATACATAATGTATGTAAAAAAAATATTTGAGTATATATAACATAATCCAGACAGCACAAAGTATTTATAAACTATATGTTTTTAGTATTTACTTGATATTGTTTTACACGTTACTTAATTCAAGTTAAATTGTACTTTGAAAATTTGCTTACCATCTCTTACAAAAAAAAAAAAATACTGTGGTAATAGTGGTAATAGTGATAATAGTGTCACTAATAGTTTCACTAGCAGTGCTAGTAGTGTCACTATTAGTGTTAATAGTGACACTGTTAGGTACACTATTAATACTGAAAGTGACACTATTCATGTTAATAGTGGCACTATTAGTGACTCTAGTAGTAATAGTGTAACACTATTAGTTCTGATAGTGACACTACTAGTATTAGCAGTGATACTATTAACCAGTAATGTCAGAAGTAACACTATAAATTTCAATAGTGGTAATACGAGTATTATAAGTAACACTTGATGAACTGATTTGTATAAGTATGTAAACTTCATTAAAAACTAAAAGAAATAAAAACTCTTCTTAAATATAATCAATATTAAATGTAAAGGACAATAAGAGTTAAAGCACAGTTCTAATAGTGCTATTCAAATTATTAAAAATAGTGACCCAATATCCAATGAGAAGAAATTTATTAATCATCAAACGCGTTTCGGTCTAACTTCACAGACCATCTTCAGTGATTACAAATAAAAAACGAATTATATTTAAATATCACAAACTTAAGATCGCAAATAATCGGTATAACAAAAGTTGTTGTTACAAAAGTTGTCGCTACAAAATTTGCTTATGGAAATCGGAAGCACGAACGCCAACAAATACAAATAGTCATTAAGACAAAGAAACCTCTCCCTGGAAGACCGAAGGCATTAGTCAGTAAATAACTTGTTGTAAGATTGGTCACTCCATCGAACGTACTAAGGTGCTGTGGTGTAATTATCTAAAAACGTATTAAGATAGAGTAACCAAACCAAGTCTGGAAAAAACAATGATAAATACCTCAATAATAGATAGTAGAGCTCCAGGGAGATGTTAAGCTAATAAACGTGTACCTCCGAATGCCGCAAGCAGCACAGAATCATGTGTTTATATTTACTTGGTACAAATTACAGACGAAAACAATTCAAGTCAAACCAAGCAAAGTATTATAACACTTTCCCAAATTCTCAGTATCAGTCTGAGAATTTAGTCCGTGTGTCTGCATTTTAATAAAAATCATCTCCGCAATCATCCTTTTATAAAAAAGGCATTCTTTATGTAAAATTTTGACACTATCCAATTTAAATTCATGACCACACTTAATACAATGCTCCTGGACAACAGAGACATTTACATCACAGCTCTCTGTTTGGGTCACTATTTTTAATAGTTTTAATAGCACTATTAGAACTATGCTTTAACTCTTATTGTCCTTTTAACATTATTATACATTTAATATGTAAACTTTATTACTATAGAAAAACTATGAAAGATAATTCATTATTACAAGAATACGTTTATAAGGTTATTAAATATTATTTTTCCTATACAAAAATTTATTTTCTGACTATTATATTTCTACCCAATCAGTAGACAATGTTTTTTAAAGGTTTTTTAAATATTTATTTTTCATTGATATTACATTGTACAGTTTATTGTAAAAATAATATTTTTTAAATATTTATTAAACGTTTATGTAACATTTATTAAACATTTAAAATAAAAATTTAAGAAAAATATTTATATAACATTTATTTAACGTTTATTTGATATTAAATGAAACGTTTAAAATAATATTTAAAGAAATGTTTATTTAATATTGATTTCATATTTGTATTACATTAATTAAACATTTAAAATAATATTTAAATCAACATTTCTTTAATATTAATTTAATATTTATTTTTCAAATATACTTTTTACATTTAAAAAGATCTATTCTTTTTATTTTAATAAGTAATTTGTTTTTGTACAAGGATATACTATATGTATACAATTTAAAGTGTCTCTCGGTAAAAGTGACAGTGGCGCAGTGGGTAAGGTGAACGACTCAAGAAGCCGAGGTTTTCTCTTAACAACGAGGAAAACGCGTTGCTAGGAGGCTGGCTCGGCTAGACTGTCATGCTGATGTTACAGCGCTTCTCAGCGTTCGTCTCACCGCAGCATGCGTGTTGATTGGCCAGTGGGCTGCTGCTCGGTAGAGATCTTTTATCGTTAATATCTCAAAATTGTACGTGGTTGTTTAAAAAAAGACATCGATTCTATTACTCACTCCGACCTATTCTAACTATATATTAGCTCTGGAACAGTACGAGTCAGACATCCTGTATATATATCCAGAAAATATACATGTGGTACGATGTATACATATTAAATCTATCAAGGTATATATATATAAGATGTACATCATAGTATATTCATATATATACACACGCCAAATGTACCATTTATCACGGATATCGAATGTACTGCAAATTTCTTTTAACGTATATGCATGCGATATGTATCGAAGTATTTTCCAAAATATGTATATTCATGGAATGTACATGCAACATTATGTGCTATATATACATATTAAAACCATTAATGTTTTTACATAAGTAGTACATGTATAGCTACCGTGAGACAGGGCGTGGCCTATTTTTTTGTGGTGGGAGTAAAACCTGGAGCCAGTGTGTCGAGGGATGGAGGAAGGGCTCCCCTGGAGGTTTGGTGGGAGGTGAGTCGAGAGTGAGGGAAAGGTCCCGGAATGGAATGGTGGGGAAAGAGTGTGAATTTTCCTGGTTCGGTGGAGGGAGTAATATGAGGAATAAAAAATTGTTAATATTGGGAGTGGTGTAAGCGGTACGTCGCCCTCACTGTAAATCGGGTGGGTTTATTCAAGATGATTTATGTATTTTATTTTATTTCTTTTTATTGCATCATTTCCTACGGTGTATAAACTTCGTCTCCTGCGGCATGACCGTTGTCTGGAAGTTCCGAGTCTCGACTGATGAGTGAGCCGAGAAAGAGTAGGTGACGACGGAGAAGCTAGGGGGAGAGGTAGTCGTCGGATGCTTCCGTATAAGAGTGAAGGTAATCTATGCTATTGATTCGTTTAGTGGTCAGCTATGGATATTCACGGGGATTGGTTTTTACCCGGAAGTCCCTTCGCCTCGTCACCTACGTCGAGAAGTTGAGAATGCTAAGTGTGACCTGGAAAATTTAGGCGAAAAGGGGTCTACTGAACGTTAGACAATGGTGGAGAGATAGCGAGAGGGGGTAGTCGTCAGATGTCTCCGCGTAAGGAGTAAGGATGATCTATAGTTCGTTTAGTGGTCAACTATAGTTATTCACGGAGATTGGTTCTTTTCATCCTCCTGCATCGTTGCTTACGTCGAGAAGTTGAGGGCGGAAAATGTCAGCGGAAAACTTTGACGAAAAGATGTTTCCTGAAAATTAGAAGAGCGAGATAGAGAGAGAAGCAAGAGTAGGTCTGGACAGCTATGGTTATGCGGTGTTTGGTCTCGACTCTTTCTTTGATTCTTACGTTGAGACGTGGCGAGGGGTGAGGGTTAAGGAAGAATATTATCCATGTGAGCGTCAGCATCGTGGAAATTTTTGGAGTTTATCGAAGAATATAGGTGCGAGTAAAGAAGAAGACGCTTTTGAGGAAAAGAAAAGAAATAAACATGTTAAAAGATAAAATTCGCTATTTATTTATAATTACATATGAGGGTTCATAATATTATGAATTTGACGCGAGTTGCAGCGCTTGATTTTTTTAATCATTCTTCGTACAATTTCGTGGAGATGAAACAAAGTTAATTCCAGAAAGAGAATGTCAATATACACGTCCAGAAAATCAAAGTTCAGCAACTGCCGCTGGACATTTTTCTCGATCTCCTCGAGGTTTTATAGGGTCTCGAAAGCGTGAAAAATACATGGACGGAATAGTATACGCGTACCAAAAATGTTTATTTAATAACATTTTTCAATTACATTTCTCTAGAGCACTTTTCAAAGGCGTGTTTTTCTGGAATTTTCTAACGATAGCGGAGGACAAATGCAGGGGACTTTAAGCACGCTGGTTTATCGCGATTTATCACGATAGTTTATTGCGACTAACGATAATATTTTATATCGGTCACTCTTTTGAATGTTAGGCATTACGTTCATCTCTTAGGCTTTTCTTCGTCCCGCAGCATTTTTTTAAGCGCAATGGCTCGCCGTGACTATCGATATTCTATAGCGGACGCTTCTAATATCGTCTTTTGTATGTTAGGCACTCGCGTTTTTTGTTTCAGGCTTTTCCACGCGCCTGGTTGTTTCGTCATGTTTCCGAATTCAGGTTTGAAAAAAGCGGCTCCGAGCAGGCGTCGTACTCATGTCGCGCTTATGCAGGGATCGTGTCGCGGGAGGCGAAATACGCGCGTCAAAAAATAAATTTTCTCACGTTCTTATAAAGCGGAGCGTATAAAAAGGAATGGAGTCATAAACCGGCATATTTGAACTATGTCGCGAATTAGCCGTCTATCTTATTAGTCGGCACAAGCGAAAAATATATTTTTTCCGATTCGCCGGTATGGGACTCTAGCCGGGATTTATCATATTTCAATTTAACGCCGGAAGAATAAATTCGAACGTGAATTATAAGATGACTTAAAATATTAAATATTTTACAGAGCTCGCGTTTCTCATTATTTCATTACTCTTTTACAGTACAACAAGGAGGCACACGCGGGCGCGCTCTTTCCTCCGAAATGGAACCGGCGCGAGAGGAGTCTATGCCGGAAGATAGCGAGCGCGGTAACGTAAGATTTAATAATATTGAAATACGAGGAAAAAACGCGCGGCGGTTTAGACATTTTCATCTTTTAGGACGAGAGGCGAGTATAAAGATTCTCCTGCCCACCGAAGGCACCGACATCGTTAACCATTTACAAAACGCGTTCCGCGAAATATATTCTTACGCCGTTAATTCCACTAACACGAGCGATTATGTGGGGTTACCTTTCACCTCGACGGCTTTAACACGCGGGCCAGTTGGCTTGCCGTTTCGCCCAGTGCGAGACTTGACTTACGGGGATATCTGGAGTCTCGTAAGCTCGGTAGCGAAGAGCGCCGGGAGTCACGATATCGCGAAACCTTTTCTAATAACGATGTACAATGTCGGGATGCTTTCGGGGCGAGGGGGAAAATCGAATAAATTAACGCACGAGGTTGTAATAAAACGCTCGATTTTAAATATAAATAATTGGGGTAATATGTGTCTCCCTCGCTTCCTCGTCGTGGCTCGCGTTTATTGTGAACGCGGTACAGTACGCAGTAGCGAACTGCATAGAAAATGGGATAATATAAGACATCCGTATTCCGTGTGTATATTCAGACGTTTGGCTGAAGAAATAACGAGGAACGCCGGTATAGTTATACCCGAGGAGGGGTGCGGCATCCCTGAGATCGAGCGTTTTCAACAGCTTCTCTCGCTAGAAAATATTGCGATTGTCGTTTATAATTTCAGGAGTTTCGGTCGCGGAGTCCCTCCGTTCGTAACGGACATTCGATGCTCGCCTCTTGTTCTCGTATAGCTAAGTATACGTTGAATATAATGTATTACGAACGTTCACGGCGTTATAAGCCAAATTTGATTTTAAAAGCTGCCTCAGCTAGCAGATATTGCGTTCCCTGTAACAAAGTTTACCTTCCTGAAACGGGTCACCGGTGCTCAAACACGTGTCCGTGATGTTTCGGTGCGCCGCCGTGCGAGAAGCTAAACGCGCGATTGATCAGCTGCGACACGTGTAACCGTATGTTTTACTGTGAGAGCTGTTTCGAACATTATCGTGCGCCGAAAATCTTACGCCGGCAAGTCGCCGTCGAGTGCTTGTAATACCGTGAGATTTTATAACGATTGCGGACGTTTGAAAAGATCGGACGCAAAACACGCGTGCGGCACGGTTTATTGCCGCATATGCTGCGCATCGAAACCGCTAAGTCACTTGTGTTTCATGCGGCCGCTTCAAGGGGGTCGCGTATCGGCATCAGTCAGCACAAAAGAACTCGAGAATGTCGACGAGGCCGATGATAATGATGATAATGACGATCGCGATGATGCGAGAACTGATCAGAAGGGTCGCGTCGCGTTTATATTTTACGACTTCGAGACGCGACAAGACAAAATATTCGAAGACAGCGCAAACGTTGAAACCTACGTAGTTATTCTCTGCGTTGCGCAGCAAACATCCGAATCTTGCCTGGGAGAGGACTATATGACGTCGCAATGTCGTTGGTGAGATGTGCGCAAATTTGTACTTCGCGATGATCCAGTGAAACAATTCGTCGATTTTGCAACGAGAACAACGAAATGTTTCTCGTGGTTCATCTATATCGTGGACAATGCGGGGGAGTTCGACTCGCAGTTTATCCTGCGCTACCTGGTCGAGAGCGGAAGGACGGACGAACCGAAATTAATATTAAATAGTACAAAAATTGTATTACTAACCGTGGGACGGACAAAATTTCTCGATAGCGTTAATTACATGCCTATGCGCCTGTCGGCGTTACCAAAAGCTTTCGGGATGAAGAATTCCGTCGCCAAAAGTGTATTTCCGCATTTATTTAATACAATTGAAAATCAAAATTATGTCGGACCGCTACCGAATATTCATTATTATTCTACGGATACGATGAAATTGGACGAATACGAACAATTTTTAGCACGCGGAAATAGCGAGTAAAAACGCGGTGTTCAATTTTTAACAGGAGATGGCACGCTATTGCCAGAACGATGTAGATATTCTTCGACGAGCATGTCTGGCCTAAAATTTTCCTAGACCGTGGAAATGTGTGCCCGTTCGAGGAATGCACAACTATCGCTTCCACGTGTATGAAAGTTCTTCGCAAAAATTAAAATATACCTACCTAAGGTAGACGCGCGACGTTTAAGGTACGAATAGAAGTAGCTTTCAAACAAGAGTATAAAATATCCCGGTTGAGCGCGAAATATCGCTTGTTCCAATGCGATAAGCTCAATAATCCTGGCTCTAGCGCTAAGAGGATACGAGCTGTATCTTTCTTTCAGTACTAAATAAGCTTTTGTGTGTCGCGTCGCATGAGGAAGCTCGCCCACACGGACCGCGTCGCATCGCGGGAAAGAGCTCGCTGTGGCGCGCACGCGCGTGCGTCCCCGCGGATGTACGCTGACGCGAGTGCCGCGACCGTCGCGTGGGCCCCCCGCGCGGGTTTGCTAGCCCACCGTCGCAATTTAAAATATAAATCCGCGCTCACGAGCCGGCCTTTTTTCATTCTCAGAGTCGCACGCAGAAACCGTTTGTTTCGCGACATGCGTTGGAGGCATCGATCATTTGCAGTTCCACGGATGCTGTAAAACGATCTTCGTAAAGACTTTTCTTCGCCATTTGTCTGACATGTCCGATGTCCGTTTCAAAAGAATTTTTTTTTATTACGCGGAGTGGCAGGAGGCCTATCGTCAACTGCAGCACGAAATGGATTTGTTGTACAGCCGCGAAAAGCACGAGCCGACATCGCGCGACATCGGAAAGCGACGGGGAAATATAATCGAGTTTCACAAAGATTTATTCCGCCCCGATGATTACTCGCACGATCCGCTTTGCGCGAAATTAGTGGTAATTGACGACCTAATGAAGGAATCGTCCTCGTGCGACGTGATTGTGGATTTGTTCACAAAAGGTCATCACAAGAACCTCAGCGTTATACTAATTTCCCAACATCTCTTTCATCAAAGTCGCGGACAGTGGAATATTTCTCTCAACAGCAATTACATCGTGGTATTCAAAAATTCTCGCGATCGCGCTCAAATTCACTACTTGGCGCGTCAAGTTTATCCGGATGAGCCATTTCGGGAAGAGGCGTACCACGACGCTAATCCGTGGACCGCATGGATATTTGCTGCTCTATTTGAAACAGTCCACTCCCGACGAATATCGATTTCGCGCGTGCATCTTCCCCATGGATAACACGCATTATGTTTATGTCCAGCGTAGATCCTCGGGAAATTTTGTATAAAACTCATCCGAATCGCGACAGTCGCGTCTTCGCAATGACATCGAAACACGGGAGTAGCGATAGAGCGACGAGTAGCGTGTCGCTCCATCGACCGGAAAAACGTCTGCTTTCTGAAAGCACTGCTATTTAATGAAGAAAGAGGCCTCTTTCTTACGCTGCATCGGTAACGATTTCATCGCCTGTATCTGCGAGTGCGCTTTCAACACACTCAGAGGTAACGTACCGCTCGACCAGCGGGAAAAAAGTCGTTTGTCCAAGTACAAATCAGCACTTATATCGCGCTTTGCGCCATCTTGTGTCATCTCTGTCACTGGGCTTAATCTAATTAAATTCCCCATCTTTCCAAATTTCTTTCTTCTTGCTTTATGCTTTTCTATACGTTCATTCATTGTTCATGCAATTTTCAGCTTCTTTTTAATAATACAAATTAATGTTTTAAATTTATTCATGACAGATTTATATGTTATAATTATGCTATTAGAGATTACTAATAGATAAATATGTAAATATACCTACTAGATAGATCTATACATTATAACTCTTATGCATTATAATTTGAAAGCTAAGAGGAAAATTATCGTGCAAAGAGAAAGTTACTTGCCTTACCTGATCGGACCCATACTCGGTGCTATTCTATCCAGCGTTATTGGTAAACCGCGAAATTAATTAAATCGAACACGCGCGCGCGCTCGCGCGGATGTATCATGGAAAGAGCGAGAAAGATGGTTTTCGTTTCTACGGAAAATCTCGCAAGAAAGCAGCAGCTGCAGCAACAACCCATGATTTCCGCCGTTTCGTCGAATAACGACGCGGGATCCGGTGAAAATACCATATGCACTCCGGGAACTGTTTTGTCGCGACTCGATACCGAGATGAGACGAATTCTCGATTCAACGACGCCGGATCGCGAGAAATAGGAATTGTACAGAAAAGCGCTTCAACGTTACCTACATTTTTTCTGAGAAGAAGAAAAAAATCGACAAACGCGAAAACGCGGGCGTTAGCAACGACGGCAACGATGTCAAAAACTATCATCCCGAAGACGATACGAGATACAGAAACGATATTGACAACATCCTCGATGACGAACCGAAGCTCGATTGTCGTGAGGGAGAGACGAGGAAAGCGGACGCATCGTCGGAAGTCCGTATCGATGAAGATAACGTGAGCGCAAGGAGCCGCCCCATTGGCGAAGCCCGTCGGGGATACCGCAGCAAGCAGTAAAGTATCTCAGAGGAATATTGGATAAAATCCCGAAAAGTTATCGCGGTAAAGCGCGCAAGTTGTTGCGGTATTTATGCGATGTGGCGATGCCCATTAGAATAAGCTAGGACAGACAAGAGATCGTGAGTATTGACGGAAACACTTTAAAGGGAACGAACATCGCCGAATTTGTGAACGATGCGGTACACGAGAGAAAAACCTTAAAATCGACGGGGAGAGACCGATTCGCTCGATTATTACGCGATATAGCTACTGCTCCCGAATTCGTGGGAAATCGCGAATTACGAGAAAAGAGCATTCGTCAGATTTTCACCGAAGAATCGCCTTTACACGATAGCGTTTCCATTCCCGATGATTTAGCGTCACGTAGTAGCACCACTATTCCAAGAGCGAAAGCGCGAATGGATAAACGCGAGTTCGACGAAGCATCGCTCGAAGATGAGCGCTAAGATGAGGCATACTCGACGTTTATATCCGGCGACGACAACAAGAACAAAATCAGCGTGAGTGACCGCGATTCCAAACTCGCGAGGAAAAGGTGATTGTTAAATTGGAATCTCATGGAACCTTTGGCCAGTAGCGCGTATATCCTTGAAGATCTATCGTCGCGTAAAAACGCATCTTTTTCGAGCACAAGGGTAGCAGCCGGTAAACGCAGATCCGGTGAGACATCATTCGGAGAGAAATGGGACAACGAGGTGTTTATATTCAGCAACAACAAGAAGAATAAAACGCGCGTGAGTGACAGAGATTCTAAATTCGCAAGGAAGAGACAATTGGATTGGAACCTTTTGGAATGACGGGACTGGAAAATTATATTATAATCCCGCGCACTATGCAGGGTACGCTGTCGTGGAAAACCTTTCGCGCGCCGCCGAACCGGATTTCAATCGAAATGAAATTATTAGTTGGCTCGAGTCACAAGATGCATACACACTGCATAGACCGATATGACACAAATTTCCCCGCTTACATTACAACGTGACGAATATCGACGACGTGTGGGAAGCCGATTTGATCGAGCTTCGCAAACTCAAGAACTACAATGATGACTACTGCTACTTGCTCACGATTATCGATATCCTCAGCAAATATATCTGGGTGGAACTGATACGTGACAAAACAGCCGTTAGCGTGATAGCGGCTCTCCGGCGCATGCTCTCGAGGAGCGAGGGACGGCTACCTGTGTATCTACAGACGGACAAGGGAAAAGAATTCCTCGCACGTCTATTTTAAGCATTTTTGAAAGAAAAGGGCATACGTTTTCGTGTAATTCGAAATCCTGATGTCAAAGCCGCCGTAATCGAGCGTTTCAATAGAACACTCAAGGAACGAATGTGGCGCTATTTTACTCATCGGAATACGCATCGTTATATCGATTTTTTGCAGGATATTGTGCGTGTCTACAATCACACCCGTCATTCCGCTACTTTGATGCAGCCGGCGAGTGTTACGCTGGAAAGCGCTCGCATCGCACGCGAAAATACGAAACAATGATACGAGCACAAAGGGGGAGTTCGTAAACAAAAGGCTAAATATGCGGCGGGTGATCTGGTGCGAGTCAGTAGGGCAAAAGGCACTTTCGAGAAAGGATACGAGGCGAATTGGAGCGAAGAAATATTTCAAATTCATCGCGTTCTCTATGGCGAGAGACGCGGGTATACGAATTGAGCGAACTATCGGGTGAAGTAATAGACGGAATATTCAGCAGGAATATACGAGCAGGAGCTAGCGAGGGTGAGCAAAAATTTGCGAGAAGAAGAGTTTATCGTCGACAAGGTGATAAAAAGCAGGGGTTGCGGTATCAGTAAGAAATTGCTAGTTAGCTGGCGAGGATACTCCTATAAATTTAATTCGTGGATATCCTCTTCGAATCTGAAATTGCTCGGGCATAATGCGGGAACAATTTCTCATAATTCTACCTAGCAACAGCAGCATGCGATACTTTCCGAAAAATACGACTACGTCATTTATCACGGAATTACCTCAACGAGTGGATTTGCGTAGTCAGTGGGAAGTCGTGTTCACCGAGATTCAGTTTCCGTATAGTTTCTTGCACATACAATCCGAACAGGAGGGCCGACTCGTGTTCGTCAATATCGAGGAGTACAAGCCGAAGAAAACTGTCGAGATCGAAACCGTCTGCATGTCCCTCGGCGTTTCCCGCGATCTACTGGATTTTATGTCCGCCTTAAACATCGCCTGTGCGGAGATCGGAGCGCACATCGTTTGGCAGGTGGATTCCCGACACGGTGGCAGAGTCTTCATGAATCTCAAGTGCGAAAAAAAACAATGCACTTTTTCCCATTGTAAAATTCTCCGACAAGCTCGGCCGTATGCTAGGATTCGATACGCACAAAAAACGCGAGAAACTAATATATCCCGATGTGGCGAATATCGAATCCGTATCGCGCTGTCCCAATTCGAAATACGTACCGAGCGCGCGCGAAGTTAGCGAGGAATTATTTTACATGATTTCGTCGACAAAACGAGAACTCGCGTCCGACGAGCCGGGTAGCATCGCGCGAGGTATCCCCGATAAACTCTTCGTTTATTGCGACATCTGCGAGCCTAACGTAACGGGGGATATCTCTTCCCCTCTTCTTCGAGTGGTCCTGGTCGAGTACTCGCTCGACAGATACATTTTTGGTTGTAACGCCACGAATAATTTTTCACGCGCGAATTACATTCCTCTACGCTTGACTTGTTTTCGAACGATAGAAATAGATATAAGAAATCAAACGATTGAAAGCATATCATTCGAATTTGGGACACTGACGGTAACTTTGCACAGGCGCTGCGATTAAAGAGAATTTACTTTGATATTATATCGCGATATGAGTTATTACCAGGAATATTACGAAGCGTAGTCCGAGGGCGGCCACGATGGCGGAATTCCCCGTATTTTCGTAGGTTCGCCGTATCAGCGTGGACATGGAATCGAGAGTTTTCTCGGGGAGTTATTTAGACGGGCGCTTTCTTATTAACGCTTTACGCGTTGTTGGAAAAGAAGCTTTACGCAGCGATATTAATATAATCGCGAACGTGGAAAATAACACCCCGTTGAAAACTGCTGTCAAAACCCGATTTAAGGAATCAGGATAGTATTTTAAGAGACGGGCCTGAGAAGAAATCAGTAAACTGATGGAGGAATCCGGATATAATTCGGCGACGAAGAAGCTCCAGTTTCCTTTTGACAGACTCGGCGGTCTATCCAGCTAAATCCAGCTCGTTACGCCGCTAAATCTAGCTCACGTAAACGTAGTCGCGGCGGCAAAAAGAGTTCTTCGAAATCATCGAAAATTAAGACGAGACGGGAAAATACAGAGGTGAAGAAATCATCGAAGAAGAAGAAGAAGAAGAAGCGTATAGCAAGAAGATGCGGCGGCGAAATCGCGAAACGTCGTAGTGTTAACAAGAAACGTACTATACCCGACATTTTTTCTTAATCGCCGAACAAACGCTCTCGAGACGAAAACTAAGCATGTCTTTTCTTCACACACATTCCAGTGAGTGCTTGAAAAGCGAGCTAGATCTTTTCCCTTTACCACCCACTCAAACCAGCATCGAGAGTTCGCAATTGATTTATTACAAACCCGTGTCCTCTCTCGTGGACGATGCCCCCATAGAATTCGTCGTACCCGGATATGGAGAAGAATATATAGACTTCACTCACACTATGCTATCGCTTCGCGTAGGAATAGAAAAGAACCCGCTGGCAGGAGTTCAAAGAGCCGACGTCAAAGTAGGCCCCGTAAATCATTCTCTACATTCGTTGTTCAACCAAATCGACATATATTTCAATCAAAAACTCGTGTCTCCCCCGAACAACGCTTACGCCTATTGCGCGTACATTGAGGCACTATTAAATTACGCTACCCCGGCAAAAAGATCGCATCTGACCTCGGCCCTGTGGTACGAAGATACCACACAGAATATGGACGCTGTACTGGAGGCGGAGGCGGGACAAGAAAATGCCGGGTTAGAGTGGTGTACCACGTTCGTACGAGACGAACAAGCGATAGATCTCATAGGACATCTTCATTGCGACGTGCTCAATCAAGATAAATTCTTACTGAACGGAGTAGAAGTGCGGCTGCGGCTTGTTCGCTCGAAAGATATCTTCTGTCTCATGGAAGCTAATGGCATCGAAGTACATATTCTAGAAGCTAGTTTACTCGTTAGAAGGGTCAAAGTAAATCCCGAATTGCTCGCACACGCGAGAATGCTGAGCAAACACACAGCCAAGTATCCTCTCAAGAGTCGAAATTAAATATTTCACGATTCACCGCGGGGTTGTGGGCGAATTTCTGAATAACGTCATATTTGGACAATTAGCGAATAATAGTCGGCTTTGTCGATAATAAAGCATTTAACGGGAATAGAAAATTAAATCCGTTTAATTTCGACAATTTCGGCATAAATTTCTTCTCTATGTATGCCGACGGTAAACAAATTCCTAGTCAACCATTACTTTTCCCCCGCGGTACAGTTCTACGTCGAGACTTATCAAACGCTATTTTCGGGGATCGGTATCCACTTTTTGAACGAGGGTAATGAAATAACTAGAGAAGAATATTTAAACGGGTTTACTCTTTTCGCTTTCGATCTTACCTTTGATCTATCCGCCAATTGCGCGGGACATTAGAATATCAGACACGGCGCTTTACGGCTGGAAGTACGGTTTGACAGAGCCCTCGCCACGACGATTAATTGTATCGTCTACGCGGAATTTGACAGTGTATTAGAAATTGACTCTTCTCGTCAAGTCATTGTAGATCATGTCGACTAGGAAACAAACTCCCACCGCTTCTCCCACCATCTTGTCGGGCGACTGCGTCTCTTTGAAAAAATAACTCTACCTGGGGCTGGATTAGCCTCGAGACCTTAACGTGGTAACTTGTGCAAAGTGAAAGATCTCGACAAACACCGGAAATACATGAATATGGAATTGACGTGCAGGCTTTTTGGGATAACGACAATAACTTTATGGCTAAAGAAGTCACCGTATTCACCGTTCACGCAGCATACACGGGACACTGGATTTTACGACCGCAATATCCGTTTGGCGCATTGAAGGAGAAGACGAGATGGCAAAATTACTGGCTCACCAAAAATTATCACGGGATCGAATGGTGCGATGGCGCAACCGATCCAGAATATTTGTTCCAACACTTGCGCGAAATATCCAGAAACGTCCGACGTATTTACATCAGAGGTAAAGAGAAAACGGATCATTTGCGTAATTTACTAAGGAGAGACGTATATAATCTTGAAAAAATCTCGCCCTCCTTCAAATGTTTGCCATCGAGCGAGCGTAATATAAGGTGCATATATCAAGGCTATCATGTGACAGTGTGGGCCTCTGATTTTCATTGCGCATTAAACAATGCCGGTAAATTAAAAGAGTGGTTAAACGCGCGAGAGTGGTGCAGGGGCAAAAACGGGGAGCAGAAGAAGTGGGAGCAGGTTGAGGAGAAGGAAGAGGAGGATAGGCTCAGCACCATCAGTGAAGTGAGCGAGGAGTCGCCCGACCATAGCATAGATTTTCGCTATAATTTCTGTCGGTCCCAAAGCCATCGCCGGAGGAAGCCGCAAAGAAAACCGCCAAAAGAATAAAAACAACGGGAGATAGAACGAGCGGCGAAATAACGGTGATCATACCCAAGGTAAATACTTTATATGCGTCTCTATCCTGTCAAAATGAATTCGCTCGAAATTCTACAAGCGATTCAACAACTCGATGTTAGACACTCAGGGATCTACCCAGCCGACCGAGTACCGAAGGTGTGGACGAGGTCGATGGCGATAGTCGCTAATACCGACAATCATGACAACTAATACCGACAATCGTCCGGGACAACACTGAGTCGCCTTCTACGTCGATAAACATGGAACGGGGACATACTTCGATAGCTACGGACTGCCCCTGACCGACTCCAGATTCCTTCTTCGACTAAAAAGAAATTCCATCATCCAGTAATTAAATACTACCCAGCTACAGGGATATTCAGCGCAAACTTGCGGACATTATTTTTACGTGTTTCTTTATTATATGTACCGCAATTATAATCTTAATAAATTTATTAGCCTTTTTTATACCGATCTCGAGCAAAACAACCAAATAATTGTAAAAATTATTCAGTAAAATATTCTCCGATTGTAAGCTTAAGTGCTCGATAGTCCATACTTCTCAGCATTACATTCAATCCTGCACTTTCAAATGTATACGAAATAAATAGAAATATATTCATGATTGTATATATAAATATAAACGATAAACTTTTTCTTTTAAAAAATATTTCTTTCTTCGCTCCAAAGCATTTCCTCTCTCGCCCCCGCCACAATTAACTCCGATAATACCGATAATACTGGTCCGCGCGTGGGTAATACTCATCCCCAACGCTATCTCTCCTCTGCGTCTCAACATAATAATCAAAGAAGGAATCGAGACCAAACACTGCATAACCATAGCTATCCAGACCTGCTCTCCCTTCTCCATCTATCTCGCTCTTCTAACATACGGCAAGCATCTTTTCGTCATAATTCCGGTAACGTCTTCCTCAACTTTTCGGCGTGAACAACGATGCGACTTGCGGAAAAAACCAATCCTCGTGAATAACCACAGCTGACTAAATGAACCAATAGTTCTTCCTTACCTTTACACGGATACATCTGACTACCCCTTCCGCAACCTCCCCATCATCACCTAACGTTCAGTAGTCCCCTTTTCATCCAGGTTTCCAAATTTTCCAGGTCACACTCAGCATTCTCAAATTCTCGACGTAGGCGACGAGGCGAAAAAACCGCCAGATAAGAACTAATCCCCGTGAATATCCATAGTTGACCACTAAACGAACCAATAGTATATATTACCCTCACCCTTATACAGGAGCAGCCGACGATTTTCCCCTCCCCCTAGCTTGTCACCTACTCCGTCTCGACTCATTCATCAGTCGAGATTCGAAACTTCCAGATAACGATCATGCCGCGAAAGGCGAAGTTTATACTCCGTAGGAAACGATGCAATAAAAAGAAATAAAATACGAAAATCATCTTGAATAAGCCCGATTTACAGTGAAGACGACATATCGTCAACCCCACTTTTCCAATATTAACAATTTTTTATTCCGCATATTACTCTCTCCACCGAACCTGGAAAATTCACACTTTTCCCCCATCATTCCATTTCGGGACCTTTCCCCCACTCTCGAATCACTCACCTAATTTCCAGGGGACCTTCTCCCACCCCTCGACACACTGGCGCCAAGTTTTACCCCCACCACCGAAAAATAGGCCACACCCTGTCTCACGATAGCTGTACATATACTACTTACATTGTATATATTTTTATGTATATTCTTCGGCATGATTTTATCATAGGATCGTGTTAGTTGTCTGGATCTGGTGGCATAATGTCTTTAGCTATGGTGCCATGCAGATCAAAAAATTTATTATGGCGCATTTAATATGACAGTTTTTATAAGAACATTTTTGTTTTTATCGCTTTCTTCAAATTATTTATCACCCACTTGCATTTGCGTGATCAGTAGTATTAAAATGTGATTTAAATGAAATTAAATTGCAACGTACCACGACTTAACCAAAAAATCTAATATGGCGGAAATTTTCAGGTTTTTTGTAAAATTTTGTGTTTTTATTCGTTTTTGTCACACACCCGATTATTCTTTCAGACTTTTGTTGATTCTAAAGCTTACACTTCTGAGAAATAGAAATCTTTTTTTGCAGTGTAATAAGTATAGAATATAATATATAATAGGTCCAAAAGTTTGACATAACCTCAAAATGAGATAATTGAACACATTTTTGCAACTTATGGTTATACGATGCTCGAATTGCAATACTTATTAAGAAAATAATACTGCACGTTTTTCACCCGCGACGAACTCACCGTTAAACGCAGTGTTCACTTTCAGGTTTACTTGTCTCTCCATTGCGTCCCGTACTATAGTCTTTGCATCCTCGAGAAATTGACGAGGTTCGATGTGGTTTGGATTGATGGCAATTCCAGCTAATACGCGGTTATCGAACGCAGTATCGATCTCACGCCAAACGAGTCCTGCGTCTCTCGCACTGTGTCCGGTACCCGCGTGAATGAAACGCGTGCGCAACATATTTTTTAAACTCTCGAGTTGTGCAATTCGAGCAACGAATAACTGTCTAGTACCGATCGATAATCACGCTCGTTTAACCCGACTATGTTCTTCCAACAACTCGAGGTACTCATCACACTTTTGCACCCACGCGTCGTACTCGTCTCGCGAATTCAATCGAGCCGACTGCTCCCTCAATTCTCTCTCGATTTGCGCAAAATCTTCTATTTCTTTTACCAAATACACACTAACAAGAAAACGGTCGGGGGCGTCCCTCACCGAATTTGATGAGCATTGGATATGTTGTAGAGCATCAAAAAACATTAGACACGTATTTTTTTTTATGTGCTTATCTCGAGGTTTAGGGGTTGAAACCACCCCTTGAAAAAAACGGACTTTTTCATTTTTATTTAATATTTCCTAAAATATGAGGTATATGAAAAAATATTTCAGACAAAAGTTTTACAGTATCTTATGCCCTTTCCATCGGTCTATTCAAATTTTTTAAAATGCAATATTTCAC
>NW_022639647.1:539327-540907 GCF_010583005.1 Odontomachus brunneus
TTATCTCTGCTTACGTCTTTATTTCGTATATTACATATCATATGATTAGAATTAATTCGTTTTTATCTTGTAATATGAGAAAATATGCGCAAGTAGTTATAAAACATAGCGCAAGTGAAGAGAAGTAATCCAACGCAACGTACAGTACTTACCTACTCGCACAACGCGGTGCCTATAACGCGAAGTTATCAGTCATGTAGTTTTGCCAAGAATTGAATCGAGGAACCATACTATTATTATATATCGATGGATTTGGCATGAAATGCTTTTTAATTTTTGTCCTTACAAAAACTTAAAAATTTGCAAAGGTGACGAAGGGGAGAGGGAGGGGGGGGGTGAAATATTGCATTTTAAAAAATTTGAATAGACCGATGGAAAGGGCATAAGATACTGTAAAACTTTTGTCTGAAATATTTTTTCATATACCTCATATTTTAGAAAATATTAAATAAAAATGAAAAAGTCCGTTTTTTTCAAGGGGTGGTTTCAACCCCAAAACCTCGAGATAAGCACATAAAAAAAAATACGTGTCTAATGTTTTTTGATGCTCTGCAACATATCCAATGCTCATCAAATTCGGTAAGGGACGCCCCCGACCGTTTCCTTGTAAGTTTACAAATGCTATTCTGTGTATTGGCATGGTGCGACTCTGAATTTATATATCATCAACATATCACCATCTCTTTCTAACAAAATGTCTTGTTTTAGAGGGATTACAAATTTGCAATATATATATATATATATATATATATATATATATATATATATATATATATATACATACAGGGTGCGGCGCCAAAATTCGGACAAAATTCAATTTGAAATTCTCGCCGTTCTATACCACTGGCAGATGTCGCGATTAGCGTTCAAATAGCTTGACGCATGTACTAAACCATCATAACCTCGAAACAGTCGCAATGTTAAAACCAAGTGCGGAGTATAACTGAAGAGCCGCGATTATCGAAAATGTTCGCGCTTGGCGCTCGGCGATAGAAATCATTCGGTTCTTCGGGTACCCGAGATCGACTGTGTATGATGTCATCGCAAAATACAATGAGTCGGAGAAGTCCAACAAAGGTTTTTTCCGGCGAATGTTCACGTGCTAGATGTTTTATCCAGTGAGGATGATGTCATGCCACCGCATTTCTTTAACAAAGAGGAAAATGTCACAAAAGAAGTTTATTTGCATGTTCTGACAAATGTAGTGAAGCCGTGGGTGAAAAATGTGTCGTCTGTGGATGGAAAGCCATATGTTTTCCAGCAGGACGGTGCGCCCGCCCACACAAGTCATTTGGTGCAAAATTGGTTGTCGGACAACATCGACATGTTTTGATCGAAAGAATTCTGGCCTCCCAACAACCCAGATTTGAATCCTTTGGACTTCTATGTATGGAGCGTAGTTGAAAGAGTCACGATCAAGTCCAGACATCTAAACGTCGCATCATTGAGAGTCGCTATTGAAGCGGCATTCACCGATATGGACCGTGACACATTAAAACGCGTCTGCGCACGCTTCAGACCGAGAATGGAGGCGGTCATTCAAGCAAGCGGGGGATATATTGAGTAAATGTGTTCTTTAT
>NW_022639647.1:541700-541839 GCF_010583005.1 Odontomachus brunneus
ATTCTTGTAGCTGACCTCGAGAGCTTTCCAAAACATTGTAACGAAATGTTTCTTCATTGAGTACTTTTCGAGTTATAAAGCTCCAAATTTGCAATATGAAAAAATTCAAAATATCTCGTAAAGTATTCACTTTCCGTCT
>NW_022639647.1:544168-558805 GCF_010583005.1 Odontomachus brunneus
CAATGAAAAATGGGGTGTTCCATTTAAAAAAATTAATGTGACCTTGACCTGACCTTCGCTACGCAACCCAAGGTCAAACTGATGTGATCAGTAAATACATCTTTTTAAACGCCACAACTTTTGTCTGAAACATTTTTTTGTAAAACTTATATTTTTCCTGATGTTCGGGCGTCCCGGTACTTTCCGAACACCCTGTATATATATATATATATATATGACCTTCGTAATAATACCTTGTTTCACATTTTCTGTGAATCTTACTGTCGCACGTGTTCATTTGTAATATTATCCTATTTCACATTTTCTGCACATCTTACCATCGACCACAAATCGATGTTAGAAGGAGGAGGGCATACTAGGTGGCGGCGGGACGCCATGCGTTCGATATCTGCGTATCTTTTCATTCCAGAGAGAGAAAAATATCGAGAGCGCGGTTTTGCTAGGCCTGGACTCGAATCCGGATCTTTCGCTTTCCGGGCGACTGCTCTAAACCACTGAGCTACCTGACGCTCCATGCTTACGACACTCTCCTCTCCCCAGATAACGCCTAGAGATGCCGTTCGGAAGTGACGTCTCTGGCGCGATCCCGAGCGTACGGCGACTACAGAGAGAAACAATGTTACTATACCAAATGGTACAGCTGTCAGTCTCTCAAAGTCAAAGGTTGCTTAAGAGAGAGATCTTACATGAATACTTTCGGACAGTACTTTGGTATAAATATCGGAAATCGACTTTTTCGATGATGCAATATAGCGTGAATCACTCAATCGATATATGAGTATCCATTGGTTATCTTCGGCGCCGTATCAGAGATATGTTGAATGATTTGGTCAAATGTATTTGTACAGTAAAAGTAGATATAGATGAAAATTAGGTGAGTCTCATTTATACTATTATTATTATTATTCACCGCTTTAGTTAGGGGTTTAGTTTGGTAGGGGGAATTTTGAAACGTATTTAAAGCGGTTCTTGGTCGCTCGTTGCATCAGTCGTTTTGCAACAAAGGCATTTAGTAGACAAATATTATTTTGAGAAGAATGCACAGTGCTGAAGAAAAATGAACTATTACGTACCCGTGCAAGATGATGTTCCATCGTACGAGAAAAAAAGGTAGGTCTCAATAATTATCTTCTTGTATATCAATACTTTTATGGATCATTTATTTTTAACTGTGTATCACACGTGTTAAATTATTTATGTTTTACAGTGTATCGCGACCACGTTGTACAGCCCATATTTTGGGGCGAAGATACGCCTTGACGTCAACGTCTTTTTAGTACTTGGAAATTAGGATCAGCATAGGACCGATATTCACTATGCAACTAGTGACAATCGTGGCAATCAATTGGTCTTACATTCGGCAACTTAGGACGGATTGATGGCAAAACGTGAAGACATTTTACAACTTTTGCAAACAACAGAGGCGTCCTCCTCTTTACTATGGATTCGCGATTTGGCAATGGAATGCTGCACGATGTACGGCAAGAAACTTTTAAAACTCGAATTATCTAGTAATTGCAAGTACTTGCAACCAGCTACAGTAGAACATTTGTTTACTCTCGAGTATTTCATTGACCATATGTACGCGTGGTTATATGAAAATATATATATTGTTAATACAAAATGTAGAAATTTCATAAAAATTCTTCGAGAGAAAAATATTACCGAAAGGGATAATGCGATATCGGTGATATGTAATAGCAGGGAGTTTGACAGCAGTTCACTCATCGATTGCGAGCTATTGGCGTGCGCAATGAATGATATTATGTATGAAGTATTGAACAAATAATTTGTAGATGTAACACTTTCAAAATATATAAATTGTAATCACAAGAACTCCGTGCAGCCCTCGTAGGAAAGTATCTCGATCGATAATTACAGATCAATACATGTATTCATTATCGATAAATGCATGTATCGATCGAAATACTTTCTTGCCGCGAAGACGGTACGGAGACTATTTCCGATATTCAGATTTTTTCTCCGTTTTTTACATGTTATTGCACTTATTTGTTAGCGTGTAAATATTACGCGTTGTTGACGTGCGCTAACAACGACGATGGAAAATACTACTATACAGACATGATTGTTATGGGATGGCCGGCGAAAGTGCTCGTGTCGCGAAGCGATTTACGGAGCGGTTTCCGTATGATGTCATGGGAAGTATGACATCACAGGGGGTGTATGACATCACGGGGTATGACTGGGGGCATAACGACATTACCAACGGTCGGTAATTTGGGCCATACCGATATTATCAATAGTCGGTAATTTATTACCAATATAATATACTGCGACGCCTTTTCGCGAGCGACGGCAAACAGTCGCCTGTCCGCCGCGTCAGCAAATTGCCGTTGGCCCCGGATCACACTACAATGGGAAAACGACAAATTGGGCGCCAGGTGCGGTAAAAGCCGCACCACCTCGAGAAACGCGAAACGTGATAATCGACAAAATTCGCGTGCCCCGGGAACCATCGGGACCGGTAGTTCTCCGTTATTTAAGTCGAAGACGGGATGGGTTCAGGCAGTGAAAAGGTGACTCCAAGTTTTATCGGTAGTAAGAACTTTATTGCTGGGACTCTCGCACGCACCAATACTAGTCGCGCTACACTAGACACAAAAGAAAAAGTCGCGAGACTCGCTACGATATAATTGTGGATGCAACAATTAAGACCCGAGGATGTCTTCTCGGGTGAGTCTTCTTACGCGCGGCTGCTCCGCAACGGGACAACGGTATACGAAACGTACGACAACGACATAAAAGTACGAACCAGATGGGAGATCTTACAATTGGCGACGGCTTGCCCTGCGGATGGCCGCTCTCGTAGCGGTCCTCTCCTCCTTTCGCCTGTCCGTCGGCGCGCTCGTTCCTTCGCTCAGGTGGCGCGGTGACTCGGAGCTCTCTCTCTCTCTCTCTCTCTCTCTCTCTCTCTCGCACTCTCATTCCTTCTCGATATCTCACTAATGAGTCCGCACGGTAATCGCAGTATGTTCTCACGCGGCGACAACCGCGGTAAGGCTGTCGATCCGTCTCCTTCCTGAGGACCGCGTATCCTCGTCGGTCCTCCTTCGTCGCTTCCCTTCTCGCCCAGAGGTATTCGACACTCGGGAATCGGCAATTTTCGGTAGTCTTGTCTCGAGACATTGTTGCCGTCGTTAATCGGCTCGCGGTCTCCATCGGTGCTCCATTTTTTCATGCTGGGATCATTCAGATGGTCTCGTCCTCCTGCCGTGTCCGCCAAGCGCTCTCTAAAAAGTAAACACAGCTGAGCGGTATCACCTGCTATTTCGGTAGCTGTGTTCTCGTTATCGAATATTCTAATCGATATAGTATTTGCTAATGCAGAGCGATTGGGAGATGCGAGAACATTGTAATGTGAGAGCGATTTACCTGAGCGAGAGCGATGCGGTGGCGGTCGATGTTCCTTTGTCCCACGATGTCCTCGGTTCCAGTGGTCCTGGTGGCCGACAAAGGAAGCCGAGGGGCACAAAGTTTGGGGCGCGAGAACCTTCAAATCTACTCCGCTCGCACGAAATACTTCCGATATTTGTCCTAAAGACTCATACAAAAGAAAGTACACCGCGACGCGATAAACGGTAACACTCGCGAGAATTCTTTCGGGACGCGATACGCGAGGAACAATCACGAAATCGGTGCGCTGTTCTCTCCGGGCGCCTCCGAGGCTGCCACGTCACAACATTTAATTACATAATTTTTATCAACATGCTGCTCGCCAGGTACAAAAGAAGGTCATTTCTCCATCGAATTGTGACTGGCGATGAAAAGTGGATATATTTTGAGAATTCTAAGCGTAAAAGAGCATGGGTAACTCCAGGCGAACCATCGACATCGACTGCAAGGCCAAATCGCTATGGACGGAAGACAATGCTCTGTGTTTGGTGGGATCAGAAGGGTATGATCTATTATGAGCTGCTAAAACCTGACCAAACCGTTAATACTGAACGCTACCGACAACAAATGATCGATTTGAATCAAGATTTGCGTGAAAAACGACCAGAATATAAAAAAAGGCAACACAAAGTGATTTTGCTTCATGATAATGCACCATCACACACAGCAAAACTGGTCAAGGAAACGATTGAGGCGTTTAGTTGGGAAATACTTTCGCATGCGGCTTACTCACCAGACTTGGCTCCGTCCGATTACTATTTATTTGCATCGATGGGACACGCACTTGCTAAGCAGCGCTTTACTTCTTACGAAAATGTACGAAAATGGCTCGATGACTGGTTTGCCTCAAAAGAGCAACAGTTTTTTTGGCGTGGCATCCACAAATTGTCAAACAGGTGGGAAAAATATATAGCTAGCGATGGGCAATACTTCGAATAAAATATTTTTTATCATTTTCATACAATAAACGTGTATTTTCTATACGAAAATTCTGGTTTCATATTTACATACCTGGTATAATTATATAATACCGATATTACTAACGGTCGACAATGTATTATCGATATTATATGCCAACATTTAATTACATAATTTTACTAACATATATTTACATAATTTTTACCGGCATATTTACATAATGTCGATATTATTAGATAAATCGAAAAGTTCCGTCCATTTAGAGGTGAGTAGCTATAGCTAGAACTGTCGGTAATTCTAATATCTAAATAAAGTTTAATTTTTTAGTTTTACCATGTGTCAATAAAATTTAGTATATAAAGGTATACGTTCACATCAATAACATTGTTTCTTACTGCATCAAAAATGCCGAAATTTGAGTCAAATAAGCGTCATTTGCGCGAAGTGTTAATCTTTTGCTTCAAATGGAAGAAAACTGCAGCTGAAGCTCATCGAATGCTTGTAGAAGTTTATAGTGATAGTGTTCTTTCCGATAAAACATGCAAAGAATGGTTTCGACGCTTTGAAAGTGGTGGATTTTGATGTGGAGGACAAAGAGCGTTCTGGACGGCCAAGAGCATTCGAAGAGGAAGAATTTCAGGCATTGGTGGATGAAGACCCATGTCAAACGCAAAAACAACTTGCAGAAGCTTTAAATTGTATTCAATCTGTCATTTCCGATCGTTTGAAAGCCTTGGGAAAGGTCTACAAGGAAGGAAAATCCCATATAAACTGAAGCTAAGAGACATTGAAAGGCGAAAAACATCTGCGAAATTCTGCTTGCTAGGCAACAAAGAAATAGGTTTTTGCATCATGTCATCACTGGGGATGAAAAATGGATGTATTTTGACAACGTCAAACGTTGAAAAACCATTTGCGATCCCGACCAATCCTCAGCATCGACGCCAAAGCGGAATATCCACGAAAAGAAGGCAATGCTCTGTATTTGGTGGGATCAGAAGGGTGTTGTGTACCATGAGCTGTTAAAATCTGGTCTAACAATCATAGGGCATCTGTACCGAGAACAAATTATACGTTTGAGCCGAGTATTACATGAAAAACGACTAGAATATGAAACAAAACATCATATAGTGATTTTGCTTCATGACAACGCTCGGCCTCACGTCACAAAACTTGTCAAGGAAACGTTAGAAGCACTTCGCTGGGAAGTGCTATCTCATGCGGTTTATTCACCAGACTGTGCCTCTTCCGACTACCACTTGTTTCAGTCGATGGCACACGCACTTGCTGAGAGACGCTTCAATTCTTATGAAGACGTCGAAAAATGGATCTCTGACTGGATAACCTCCAAAGATAAGTTATTCTTTCGCCGCGGAATTCGTTTGCTGCCCGAAAGATAGAAAAAAGTCATCGCTAACGATGGACAATATTTTGACTAATGTACTTTTTCATTTTCTTTCTTAAATAAAAACCATACTTTTTGCAAAAAAACGGACGGAACTTTCCGATTTAGTTAATATTAACGGTCGATAATTTATAGCGGGAATACAATAGGTATAGTAAGCTTTAAGCATTAAGAAATTAAACAATCCTAGTCGTCTACAAGAATAATCGAATGAGGTTCGCCAATTTCTTATGACTTAAAGCTTACTACACTTAAAGCTTACTACACTTATTATGTTTCCGTGCTATTTTGACGTACTGTACTAGATGGAACGAATTCTTTTCATAAATCTTATGATAAAAATTGTAAAATATCGTTGTTTTCTTACAAATTAAAAAAAATAAGAAAGAACTAATAATGTTATAAGGCTCTTATAAAAATCAATTTAATTCTAAATATAAACAGTAGGCATGTAAGAGCCGATTTTTCGCTGGTTCGTGTTATGTAGGTTTAATGTAAAGGAACAATTAATACAAGTCTTCTATATATATTGCGACGCTACTCGCGGATGAAATTTCGCAAGCGACGGCAGACAGTCACCTGTTAGCCGCGTCGACAAATTGCCGTCGGCTCCAGAACACGCCGTTAAGATACACGCGAAAGTTGGGCGCCAGATGCGGAAAGGCCGCACCACCTCGACAAACGCGAGAGCCGATAATTATCGCGAAAATCGCGCGTCCCGGAACCGGTAGCTCCTAGGAGGTTAAAGTCGGAGACGGGATGGGTTAGGAGAAGGCAAAATCAACTTGACTTGATTTTGATAATAAGAATTACGTTTATTAGGGGACTCTCGCACGTCCCGATATTCAATACGCGATATGAGGTCGTAACGGCAACGCTCCTCGAGAGACGGTACTGCTCGCGAAAACGCCACGCGAAGCCCGAGGACGACTTCCTCGGGCGAGCCTTTTCTTAACCGCGCGACCACTCCGCGGACGAGACACGATACACTACTAGTCGATACGCGACACAAATAAATTTTGGAGCAGATGGTCAATCTTACAGAATTCGGCGACGGCCCTTGCGTCGGCGGCGACGTCGGCGACGACGGCGGCGGTGACGGCAGCGGCGGCGATCCTCTCTCTCTCCGCTCTCTCTTTCTCGCTCCGCTCTCCCTGGTCTTCCCACTTCACTCTCCCTCTCTCTCTCTCTCTCTCTCGCTCTCTCTCCTCTCTCTCTCTTCTCTCTCTCTCTTTTCTCTCTCTCTCACTCGCTGTGGCACGCGGAACGGAAACGAGATCTGTTCGCGGCGGTAGTCGCGGTAAGGCTGTCAGCTGATTTGTTCTGGGAGGATCACGTATCCTCGCGGATCCTCCCTCGTCGCTGCCCCTCTCGTCCTGTGGTGGTCGGTAGTCGAGAATCGGCAGATTTCGGTATTCTTGTCTCGAGACACTTTTCGTCTCGAGACACTGTTGTCATCCGGAATTCGTCTGTTACCTCTCTCGGCTCTTCCGTTTTTTTCTGCCGGGTTTCTCACGACGGCTGCTTCGCTAAAAGTAAACACAGCTGATCCATCTAAGCGCGATACTGTGTTATAACTACGATAGTTTCTCAGTGATAGAATATTCGCTATTGCTGAGCGCGCGATAATCCGCGATAATATATTTTAATCACAAAAGTACGAGAATGCGATTCACCTGATTAAGGGTTTCGCTAGTTGTCGTCCGCTGCGTCCTCGCTCCTCGATGTCCTCCGCTCCTCGTCCTGGTGGCCGGCAAGGGACGCCGAGGGGCACAAAATTCGGGACGCGCTGACTTTCGCATCTGCTCCGCTCGCAAAAATCGCTTCTTCGTTTTGTTCTAAGACCTTCACAATAAACATTTGACGGAACGCGATATTCGGAAAGGTCTCGAAAAACCGTTAGCGACGCGACACGCGAAAAACATTCTCGCTAATTCGGTACGGGATGCTTGAGACGGGCGCCTCCACGGCTGCCACGTCACAATATCATGTACGTTTAGGTCCTCGGTTCGGACCTTCTTCAGTGTAGAAAAGGAGGACAGAACAGAATATAACATAAATGTCGCAAATTTCGCTTAGAGCAAAGTAAGAAGCCAATGAAATCAAGAAGCTGTAGACACCTTTGTGACGATCCACAGAAAGAACGGATCGTCACGACAAATATGAAAGTATTGTTTACGCAGAACAACCGCGGAGACAAAGCGCCGAACAACCGCGTCAACAAACAGCTTCACTGTTTGCCAAAATTAATATAAAAGCCGACGTGAAATCGGTATCGAGAGAGATCCGTCGGAGAGCTCCTCTAAGGCGCTCAACCGACCAAAGCTCGAAACATCCTTACCTAGAATCGAACCGTCGACCGAGGTGGATACGCGACGTCGGCATCCTTACCTAGAACCAAACTGTCGACCGAGGTGGATACGCGACGTCGACATCATTACCTAGAACCGAACCGGCGATCGAGGTGGATACGCGACGTCAACATTCTTTCCGTATACCGTTTCATCGACCGAGATGGATACACGACGTCGACATCCTCTATCTAACACCGCTCCGACATCGCATTACATATCTAGCGTTTACACATTGCAAGATACAACGTAACAACAACCGTCCCGAAACCAGTTCGGTTAAAAGCCGGTATCAACAGAAGTTTAAAGCCCGCCGAGTATACACACTCAGAACACGGGCAATAGAATATCGCGAGACAACGCCGACCGCGTCCCTCGACCCGCGCGTGCGAGCTTAGACGCTCGCGACAACAACTTAGGCTCCCGACGGGAGCAAAAACGCGATTACCCGCCAGCGGCGTAACTTCATCTGTATATGATTGTACATAAACATTATATTAGAATATAGCCACACAATTATTGTTACCTACATCACTGTTTCGAATTTATTGAGCTAAACCTTGGACCGCACCGACTATCCTGCACGACTATCCTGCACGTAACGCAAGAGCGTTACAAATTGGCGCCCGAACAGATAAAGGATAAAAAAAATAAAACAGGTTCATAAAAAGAAAAGATAAAGCAGTGGATCAATGCACTGGCAAAGGATCAGATAATTCAGAAAATGGCAGAACTAGGACTGTCCACGGAGGGCACCCTAGACGAATTAAGAGGCAGATTAAGTAAATACGTTTCCGACAACCCGCAACTATTCGCAAATAGAGCGGAAGATGAAGGAACGAGCCGAGAAATAAAAATATCATACAGAAACGACCTCACGACGGTCGCAAAGACAATTAATCAAGTGCGCAAATGGGGATGTTAATTCGATGGGAAAGATCCGGTATCTTTCCTGGAGCGAATTGAAGAATTACAAAACAGTTACGAGTATATAAACGAACAAATGCTGCAGGGCTTACCTGAATTACTGCGCGGAAGTACCTTACATTGGTACAGAAACAACAAGAAATTGTGGAAAGATTGGAACGACTTCACGAACGCATTTCGGAAACAGTATTTCCCATACAGATATAAAAATCAATTAAAAATAGAGATACAGAGACGGCTGCAGCAGGTAAACAAACCGTTCAGGCAATACGCCACAGATCTGGCGACGCTCATGAGAAGAACAGGAGGATTAGAGAAGAAGAGACCAGATAAAACAAACATACGAAAATATGTCGCCAGACTTAAAGCTGTACATTAGAAGAGAGAACGTACACACATTAGGAGAATTAAGGGCTCAAGCAGCAGAGATAGAGGATATTGAGCGTCAAAGAAGAAATTTGCGCGCAAATACGCGCCCGCCACCGCGAACCCCAGCAACGGCAGCAATGTACAACGCCGCGGATTGCTACTGGCGCTGCAAACAAAGGGGACATACCAGACGATTTTGTAGACAACCGGCGAAGAAATTCTGCTCCCAATGCGGAAGAGATGGAGTCTTGACAAAAGACTGCTATCCACGTCCGGGAAACGCCGCACGGACCGAGGAGCAATAGGGCGAACTTCGGTCCCGACGATACCACAGATTATATACACACCGCGCCCGCATATAAGAATTAAGATATACAGGACACCGATTACCGCATTAATCGATTCCGGATCCGAAATTTCCTGTATAAGCTAGAAAACCGCAATGTTAGCAAACAAGTGGCAACATCCGACACAGAAAAAAAACAAATCAATACGCCTGGCAAACGGAGCGAGTATAAAGATTCAAGGAAAGGTAGAGGTACCAGTAACAATAAATAACAGACAATACTGGCACACTTTTGACATCATACCGAATCTTGAAAGCCTAATGCTTATCGGAGTGGACTTGTGGGCAAAACTACGGATAACATTACCGCCACCAAAAGAGATACATCAAAAATGGCAAAGAAAAACATGTATAATATCAGAAGGGATGCAACCGCGCACAGCCAAGGAAATACAGAAATTAGAACGATTTCTGCAGAACAAATTCCAGAAATTCGAGAAGATTCAAAGTATGACAAAATTAATACAGCATAGGATCCGGGTGAAACCAGGAACGGAACCGATTAAACAACGCTACAGACCGAGGAATCCGGCGATACAGAGCATAATTGATAAGGAAGTGGACGAAATGGAGAAAGCAGGAATAATCGAGGCTTCAGAGTCCATGGAGTTCACCGATTGTCTTAGTAAAAAAGAAGGATGGAAAGCATCGCTTTTGCATCGACTTCAGAAAGATTAACAAAGTAACCGAGACAGATGCATACCCCTTACCATAAATAACGGCAACTTTGGATAAACTTAGGGGAGCTACATATCTCACAACACTTGATCTAAAAAACGGTTATTGGCAGGTACAGCTTACACCAAAGAGCCGCGCTGTTACCGCTTTTACAGTATCGGGCAGAGGATTGAAGCAGTTTAAAGTAATGCCATTTGGGTTACACTCCGCACCTTTCAGCGGTTACTAGACTCAATCATAGGCCCGGAACTAGAAAACAACGTGCAAGTATACCTGGACGACATAATCATCGCCACCAAAAACGTTTGAAGAACATCTGACACTGCTAAATAAAGTATTCAAACGACTACGAAATGCAAATCTCCGGCTAAATATAGAAAAATGTCATTTCTATCGACCCAGTCTAAAGTATTTGGGACATATAGTAGACAAGCAAGTGATAAGAAAGGATCCTGAGAAAACGAACGCGGTAGCCAAATGGCTAACACCGACAACCGTCCGCCACATACACCAATTCTTGGGCATGGCGTTGTGGTACCTGCGCTTCATTGCAGGATTTTCGAAAATCGCATTACCGCTAACAAATTTAACACAGAAAAAAGCAAAATGGAAATGGGAAGACGAGAAAGAGAAAGCATTTCAAACGCTGAAACGAACACTGATCACCGCACCAGTATTAGCATGTCCAGATTTTAGTCGAGAATTCACCCTGCAGACTGACGCAAACACGCGCGGACTAGGAGCCGTACTCACGCAAGTATTCGATGAGGGCGAGCGCGTTATAGCTTACGCCAGTCGGACGCTAAACAACGCCGAAAAAAATTATAGTGCAACAGAACTTGAGTGCCTTGCAGTCGTTTGGGGAATCCGGAAAATGCGCTGTTACGTGAAAGGATACAAATTCACCGTGCTGACCGACCACCAATCATTACGATGGTTGCAGAAATTGGAGTCACCATCGGGACGATTAAACAGGTGAAAATTCGAATTATAGCAATATACCTTCGACATACGTTACTAGAAAGGTAGTATGAACAGGGTGGCCGATGCACTATCCCGCCAACCGGTAATCGCCGCAATACAGCCAACAATAGAGTGTCAATAGTACAATCAAAAAAAGAAACAAGTAACAAAACAACCGCACCTATATCCGGATTATCAAATGAGAGATGGCAACCTATATAGGCATATTTTACATAGTCTTGACTTCAAAGAAGTATCAAGCCAGGACCAGTGGAAGCGATGCATTCCTCACGACCAACGATCCGAAATACTCCAGAGATATCACGACGATCCGTCGGCAGGCCACCTTGGGATCGCGAAGACAATTTTCCGAATAGCTCGACTATAATATTGGCCAGGAATGTTTAGAGACATCAGCCAATATGTAAAAAGATGCAGAAACTGCATGGCCCATAAGGCATCGTAGCTGCAACCACCGGCAGGGCAGTTACACGCAACGAATGTCCAAAAGCCGTGGGAACAGGTCTCCCTAGACCTAATAGGATCGCTGCCAAGGTCCAAGAAGGGTTATACCTTGATCCTCACGATGCAGGATCGATTCTCGAAATGGATCGAGATAAAGCCCTTGCGCCAAGCAACGGCCACCACAGTGTCACAAGGTTTCCTAGAGGAGATCGTTTACCGGCACGGATGCCCGGACACTATAATATCGGACAAGATTCAGATGGGATTCAGTTCAAGTTGGGGAATATGAGAAAAATTACCAAAAAGCTAAAGATACAACACCGGTGGACACCGGTTTGGACTCCCCAATGCAACCCCGTAGAAAGAGTAAATCGAACGGTAAAAACCATGATCTCCCAATACGTAGGAAAAGACCACGGAAGCTGGGACGAACACTTAAGCCAAATAAAATTTGCATTTAATACAGCTCAGAATGAAGGCACAGGGTACACGCCAGCATTTCTGAATAACGGTAGAGAGTTCGCAGGACCACACGAATTTGAACGGAATCAAAGTCAAACCGCAACATCAACAAAGCTCCGCGAACAATTAAAGGACGCGTATGAACTGGTAAAGATCCATATGGCTCACTCGTTTTAGAAACAAGAGAAACATTATAATTTAAGGAGAAGGCTCTAAAAGCCGAAAGTCGGAGACATTGTATGGAAGAGAGCGCATACACTTTCTAATAAAGAAATTAACTCGAAATTAGCGCCTAAGTATACAGGACCACTAACGGTAAAGCGAATCATCTCGCCAGTAATCATCGATTTACTCGACGAAAACAATAAGTGGCATAAACATGTACACGTACACGATTTAAAAGCGGATAAGACCGATTAGACAACAAGATTAGCCCCCTCCTCTCCTTTCCTTCCCACCGATCAATTAAACGAACCTATGGAAGGGAATTGGGATATTAAAAGGGTGAGCCAAGCTTAGGGAAGACAGAAACGATCAAGCTATCGAGTCCACGAAGTAGAACGAAGAGAAGCAAACTAGCAATATGAAGATCAACCAAGAGTTGGAAATATGGCTAAAAAATTGGGAGCCGCCAAAGAACAACGGGGAACCGCTGCCCGAACAACGTGGCCATTACCCAAGTAGATATTGGCCAAACAACAGCAACCGGCAAGCCGAAGAAACCGCCTCAATCAAACATAGAAATCTCGACAGTCAGCACAACAACCCAGAACAAGCAGGTAAACACGAGACCACTATAAAAGGAGCAGAAGGACAACGTGGAACGACAGTCCACGATGAACGAACTAAACGTAGACAACACAATTGAGATGCTACTCACTACGTGGAGCGAAACCAAGGCCTTGGCTCTGTGGGATTCTCTACTAGAAACAGAAGAACAGAAAGGAAGAAAAGACACGCCAGCAAAACTGATGGAGGAAAGTCACCCAGAAGGGCAAGTTCAACCGATGCCACCGGGGAAAAGACCCCCCATAGATATGCTAAGCCAATGCTAACACCGAACATTCGCGATCGCCTGCCGCCGAACACCATCATCGGCCAGGGTGGCGCAGGAAAAACTGAAGATACTAATGGGTGACGAGCAGCAGCCGCCAAAACCAGCAAAACGCCGAGCGCAAATAAGACCAGTCACGTGGGACACAAACCCACTGCCAGCTAGAAGGACAGCAGGTACAAAAAAAACACCACACCAGATACCACCAGCCACCAGCATCAACATCACCAGCATGACGCAACAAGACAGCAGAAAACCAAGTACCAACACACACTCATCGATGAGAGTACTTTCCAATATTCCTTGGCCAAGAATAATTCGCGTAGAACCGCTATTAAACAAACCGCAACAACCAACCGACAAACCGCCAACCCGCGTTACAATCGCCAACGGGAGAACCGTCGACGTACCGTACTACGCGGTGCACACGTCGCACCGGTACCGACGGTACGTCGACGGGAAACTATGGCGGTTCAAATTTACGGAAAAAGGCGAATTAATAACCGCTTATAGGGCAAAATAAAAGCGTAATACATAGGGCATTACATAATTATTATACTAGTACAAGGATAGACAGGGTATACTACATTAATTTAGGAATCGTCGAATATGTTTAAATTAGGGTAAAGCTACCTAGGAAGTTGTTAAATTAGGTTAAGGTATTTAGGTTAACAAAAGCAGTTATTAAGGTGAGGGGATTCATGTTTAGATTAGGTATAAGCTCGCGTTCCGATATTTCGGCTAAGTTAGTAGCTTTAGTTTGTAAATAGTTAGGTTTAGTTAGGTTAGTGCCCGGGACGGACACTGCGAAGGGGGGGGGGGAGTGATGTGACGATCCACAGAAAGAACGGATCGTCACGACGAATATGAATGTATTGTTTACGCAGAACAACCGCGGAGACAAAGCACCGAACAACCGCGTCAACAAACAGCTTCGCTGTTTGCCAAAATTAGTATAAAAGCCGACGCGAAATCGGCTTTTATATTTGCCCTTTATTATTGGACCGCCTCCATATCTATTATCTTAAGAAGCAAGAAAGTCTCTTAAAAAAAACTTGCTTTAATTGAAAACTTGTATTAATTGTTTCTTTACATTAAACCTACTTAACACGAACCAGCGAAAAATCGGCTCTTATATGCCTACTGTTTATATTTAGAATTAAATTGATTTTTATAAGAGCCTTATTACATTATTAGTTCTTTCTTATTTTTTTTAATTTGTAAGAAAACAACGGTATTTTACAATTTTTATCATAAGATTTATGAAAAGAATTCATTCCATCTA
>NW_022639647.1:558815-559326 GCF_010583005.1 Odontomachus brunneus
GATGGTTATCATGAAATTTACGAAAAAGAAAATTTATTCCATTCTGTAGGATATGTTAAATTGTGAAATGTTTTTGTCCATTACCATTGACATCGGAATATGCGGCAATATTACTGAAATTTTTATAACATCAGATGATTTTTTTCATATGCCGGCAAAATTCATTCTTTGTAAAGGTCTTAATATCTTAATATTATATGCGGATGCATCTTAATGACGAAATATGTCTATCATTTCCGATGTATTTTTTTCAAAAATGTAACGCGGTAACCAAATTTGGACTAAGGATTTGTGTTTAGCGGGCAAAAATACATCGGAAATGACTATTCACATTCGTACAACAAAAAAGTTAAATTTTGTCGTTCGGTGTCATTCATCGGCACAACATGCATTTCTGCTGGAGAAAAGAGGAAAACGTGATACATGGATACTAGAGCGAGCGAGACACCTATAGAGACAACGCGGTCAGAGCTGCCATATGTGGGACCGAGTACGCGTAACTATAGTGCGT
>NW_022639647.1:559336-559414 GCF_010583005.1 Odontomachus brunneus
GGTCAAAATAGCACGGGAGCACAATAAATGTAGTAAGCTTTAAGTCATAAGAAATTGGCAAACCTCATTCGATTATTC
>NW_022639647.1:559424-559820 GCF_010583005.1 Odontomachus brunneus
CAGAGCTGCCATATGTGGGACCGAGTACGCGTAACTATAGTGCGTGCGGCGCAGCGCACACAAGCGAAGAACTGTGTACATGTGGACTGCCTGTCACGAACTATAGCGTTTGGCGCTTCGGCCAGGCTTGAGCGGTGGAAGAGTGCAGACGTGCAAGCTGCCGTCTCTCTCCCGATCTATAGCTATAGCTATTACTGCAAGCGGCGAGTATCATGCCTAGGCCTTTTTATTATATCTCGACACTCGCGTGTTGCTTCTCACGTGTGCGTACTTTTACTATTTAACTAATTGTTTTATTAAATGGAATGTTTTTTTACATAAAATATACTCGTCAACAAAATTATCGCAAAAGTTAATTTATGTCGAAATGTCGCACAATTTTTAATAAGCATAATA
>NW_022639647.1:559830-559969 GCF_010583005.1 Odontomachus brunneus
CATTCCCGGTCTTAAGCGATTTAAAAGAAATGCATGGGTAACTTTAAGTATTTAGACTTCGAAGCGTTTGCAGCGTGCAATGGATTGCACCCTTAGATATGTCGAAACTCTGCGAAAAAAATCTGCCTCTTTTTAAAAT
>NW_022639647.1:559979-562816 GCF_010583005.1 Odontomachus brunneus
ATGTGGACTGCCTGTCACGAACTATAGCGTTTGGCGCTTCGGCCAGGCTTGAGCGGTGGAAGAGTGCAGACGTGCAAGCTGCCGTCTCTCTCCCGATCTATAGCTATAGCTATTACTGCAAGCGGCGAGTATCATGCCTAGGCCTTTTTATTATATCTCGACACTCGCGTGTTGCTTCTCACGTGTGCGTACTTTTACTATTTAACTAATTGTTTTATTAAATGGAATGTTTTTTTACATAAAATATACTCGTCAACAAAATTATCGCAAAAGTTAATTTATGTCGAAATGTCGCACAATTTTTAATAAGCATAATACCGCGAAACATTATTGTATTTGAAAAATTTTTTTTTATTTCAAAAGTGAAGTCTGTACTTTAAGGAGCATATTAGTCAGATATTTTGAAATTATTCTTTCCCTTTTCCGCAGTCTTTTCACAAGTAAATACGTGTTGCGTCTCCAAAAAATTGCACAATGTGACGTATTCTACGTATGGAATAAATTTTTTCGTAAATTTTATAATAACCATCGTAAAGTATAGTCTTGTCCCCACAATTAAGACAAAAAGCGGATTTGTGCGTTTCTTTCGCGGAGTTGCGAAAAAAACATGTCAAAGTTACCTATACATTTTTATTATCACTTCATTTGACGCACTCTATTGAGTGGAATAAATTCTTTTCACAAATCTGACGATAATTATTCTAAAATATCAGCGTTTCCTTACAAATAGAAAAATAAAGAAGAGGTATACATTTCTTCCGCGATTGTATTGTGTATCAAATTTACCTATACATTTTTAATCAGTTATCGTGACGTGCACACACACACGCACGTGCAGCACACACACACACCCACACACACATACGCATAATGCGTAAGACCCGACCAGCAACCTCCCCGTGGTACGCATCGGTAATGTTAATGCTAACGGTAACTGATTAAAAATTCATCATCGGTACATTTGATATGCTGCGGAACAAAGTCATGCACATTTCTTCTTAATTTTCTTATTTGCAAAGAAACGTTTATATTTTACAATGGTTATCGTAAGATTTGTGAAAAGAATTCACTCCAATAGAATGCGTCAATTAAGCGATTTAAAAAAATGCGTAGCTAATTGATATGTCGCATATGACTTTGATATGTCGCAACTGGCAATAATGGCAAGGTATATTTTTTGGAGACCTCCATGGAAATTGTTGATAGCAGACTCAGGTTTGACTGGTACCACAAACCTACTTACTCCGGCTGCCTTCTTAATTACAATTCTTTTCATCCATTACAACATAAAATTGGTACGATCATAGGGTTAGTTGATAGAGTAATTTTTTTGAGCCATCCTATGTTCCATGAGAAAAAATTTTGCGTTAGTCTTCCGCACTTTAGTGGAGAATGGTTATCCCATTGAAATTATTCTTAAAGTCTGTAGGAGACGTGTGTTTTGACTGATTGACAGAATGAATACCATTATACCGAGTGCATCTTTGTCTTCTTTGTTACCCACTCGTTCATATAGCATCTTTCCATATTTGGGGATGATTTCTGATAGACTCAGTAAGATTTTTAAAAAATTTAATAATGTTCAAAGTTTCTGTATTATGAACAAGCTTTCAGGTTTAGTTCGTGTTCATAAAGACATATTGCGACGGTAGGCCGTCGCTCCGGAAATGCCGCGGATCTATGCTCGCCGCATGCCGAGTTCGCAAAAGAATAAATCAGGGATGGCGGGTTTAAAACGTGTAATATTTATTATTATGCTTTTAAAGACGAAACAGATGAGTAGTTTACTGATATAACAAAATGTGAGGATGTATGGTGATATGATATGATATAATTAGTTCGTTAGACGGGACGTTGTCCCGAACGGCAGTGAGTTACACGCTGTAGTTTCGTAGGGACGATTCGCGGTACTTCGGTACCTCGCGTGTGTTTAGTCGCATTCGAGAGGTTGCTACTTAGGAGCCAGGAAGACCTGGTGAAGACGCCGCACCCCTATCCTATGGTGAACCTCGAAGAACCGTCGCGAAAAATATCAATGTTCTCGGCGCGTGACGCAGTTACTCGGGGGATCGTTACGTAGGAGCCAGGAAGTCCTGGTGGAGACGCGGCAGTCCGCACCCCTGTCCTATGATAACCTGGTTTCGGCGAGGAGTCTCGCAAAGGTGTAGTATAGAACGAGAAACCTTGTCCTTGGAATAGCTTGGCGAGTAGGCTCGCCGATGAAGTGGTTACGAGAATTCTCGTGGAAGTGTGGCTGGTAACGAGTATCCTCGTTAACGGAATAGATGCGAGTATACTCGCGGATAGCAACGAGAAAGCTCGTCTTCGGAGGCGAGAAGTCTCGCGAGCCTCGGTAGTCGGTCTGGAAGCGGATTGACTACCTCGGTGGAATCTCTCTTCGTTCGCGCGGCGTCGTGTAATATACTCTCTCGATTCAGAGTCGGGGTGCGGCGCGGCATGGAAACGCTCCGTCGCGTGAAGTGGTGGTAGATTTAGATGGCGCCTAGGCGCCGGTTTCCCGTCCGACTGATGTTTGGTCGGACGGGTTCGTGACGACTCGGTACTGAGTCGTCACAATATTACCTCTGAATCTTCATAATAATGTTGTGTACAAGTTAGAGTGCAATGACTGTGACTCGTCTTATATTGGTCAAACAGGCAGAAAGCTTTCTACTCGTGTATCTGAGCATAAACGTTTACCTAGGGACCTTACATCACAGCTCTCTGTTGTCCAGGAGCATCGTGTTAAGTGCGGCCATGAATTTAGATGGGATAGTGTCAAAATTTTACATAAAGAACGCCTATTTTATAAAAGGATGATTGCGGAGATGATTTTT
>NW_022639647.1:562826-563980 GCF_010583005.1 Odontomachus brunneus
GACTGTGACTCGTCTTATATTGGTCAAACAGGCAGAAAGCTTTCTACTCGTGTATCTGAGCATAAACGTTTACCTAGGGACCTTACATCACAGCTCTCTGTTGTCCAGGAGCATCGTGTTAAGGGCGACCATGAATTTAGGTGGGATAGTGTCAAAATTTTACATAAAGAACGTCTATTTTATAAAAGGATGATTGCGGAAATGATTTTTATTAAAATGCAGACACATGGACTAAATTCTCAGACTGATACTGAGAATTTGGGAAAGTGTTATAATACGTTGCTTGGTTTGACTTGAATTGTTTTTCGTTTGTAATTCGTACCAAGTAAATATAAACACATAATTCTGTGCTGCTTGCGGCATTCGGAGGTACACGTTCATTAGCTTGATACTCCCTGGAACTCTACTATCTATTATTGAGGTATTTATCATTATGTTTTCCTCATATTTTGTTTGGTTACTCTATCTCAATACATTTTTTAGATAATTACACCACAGCACCTTAGTACGTGCGATGGAGTGACGAATCTTATAACAAGTTACTAACGTCTTCCAGGGAAAAAAATTTTTTTGTCTTAATGAATATTTGTAATTATTTACGTTGATGCCCGTAAGCAAAACTTGCAGCAATAACTTTTGTAACAACCTTTGTAATATCGATTATTGCGACTTTTACATTTTGTGACACTTTAGTATAATTCGTTTTCAACTTGTAATCCCTGAAGAGGGTCTGCGAAATTAGACCGAAGCGCGTTTGATTAATAAATATCTTCTCATTGTGAGATTGAGTCACTATTTTTTGATAGTTTTAATAGCACTATTCAACCTGTGCTTTAACTCTTATTGTCCTTTACGTTAAATATTGATGGTATATCAATATACAGGGTGAGTCATCTGAATCTATCACCTCCAATAACTCGTTTGTGTGGCCAGGAATCGAAAAAAGTTTCATATAAAAGTTGTAGGGTTTCGAGGGGGAACCAAAATGGCGTACCTTTCAACTTTTGATTTTGACCGAAAGTGGGTTACTTCAACCGGAAGTGGTTTTTTTAAAATGGAAACCCCCCTTTTTGACACCGGAAAATGAAAAAGCGGAAAATTTTACGTTCAGATATAACTTTGGCTGTTTTAAAATTTTCAAGATGGCGGACGAA
>NW_022639647.1:564128-564791 GCF_010583005.1 Odontomachus brunneus
ATATATATATATATATATATATATATATATATATATATATATATATATTGTTGCATGTGTGAAAGTGTTGCATGTATGAAGTTTTCGGCGTTGCGAAACATGCAGCGGGTCCTGAGCGGTCCTCTTGGTGACGGTTGCTTAGGAGCGGTTGTCTACAACAGCTAGAGAGTAGAGAGTGAGAGATTGTAAAAGATAAACGTGTTTCTCTGATAAGAATCTTATTCTTTCTGGTTTCACAGTTTGACAGTTTGTCATTAAAGCTCTCTGTTCCTACAACGTGTTTATTCATTTCCTCGAGTTCGCGGAAACAGTCGCGAGTGTAACATTTTGGGGGCTTGTCCGGGATACGAATTAAGTGTTTTTAAAAAAAAAAAGTGCAAAGGAATATGGCCACAACGTTGCGTTCGCCCCGAAAAACTCGAGCACAGACATCGGCGGTTCCTGATGCTGAGATAGCGGGTCGCTCTTCAAGAGTTAAAGGATGAACGAGAGCGGGAGCGGCAGGAGCGAGAGATAGAGCGGCAGGAGTATGAGAGAGAACGTCGGGAGCAGCGAGAACGGCAGTCGGAGCTTGAGTCTGTTTTGCTTCAGTGCAATGAGATGCGGCGTCAGATGGAGCAACGCCAAACGCAGCTAAGCTTAGAAATTAGTTCTCAAAATGCG
>NW_022639647.1:564801-568944 GCF_010583005.1 Odontomachus brunneus
GGAGCAGCGAGAACGGCAGTCGGAGCTTGAGTCTGTTTTCCTTCAATGCAATGAGATGCGGCGTCAGATGGAGCAACACCAAACGCAGCTAAGCTTAGAAATTAGTTCTCAAAATGCGGGAGCCTTTGGGGAAACGGAAGTTGATTTAGGCTTAAAATTAAAACCTGATATTTTTGATGGAACGGTTCCGACACGTGAATTTTTCGCGCAATTCAATTTTATTGCTCGAGCTAATAGATGGGGTGAAGTGGCGAAGACCGCGGCTTTAGTTTCGTGTTTAAGAGGAAAAGCTCGTGCTGTTTTAGAGGGGGATTTTAATGAAAGTAATTTTAGTTTTTGTGAATTAAAATCACGTTTAGAATTGCGATTTGGGAAAAGTCAATTTTCAAAAAATTATTATTCACTTTTTGTAAATCGAAAACAGGAATATGGGGAGGATTTTCCGACTTTTGGTGCGGAATTAGAACGTTTAGCGCGTTTAGCTTATCCGGAATGTTCAAATGAGATTCGAGATAAAATTGCCTGTTCACATTTTGTAATTGCAATTAAAGATAATTTTATAAAAAGATCCCTTCAGTTAGAAAATATCACATCTCTTAGATCTGCAGTAGAAAGAGCTATGGTAATAAAAGGAATAAATGAATGTATTCCTCTAGAAGAAAGGGAATTTGAAGAAAAGAGAAAATTTAATTTAAAAAAAAATGAAGGAAAATTTAAAAAAGAAAAATTTATTTATAATAATCAAAATTTTAAGAAAAAACGTTTTCGTTCTTTTACTAAGGGGGAATGTTGGCATTGTGGAAAAGTGGGGCATTTTAGAAATGAATGTCCGGGGAATATTTTACAACAGGAAAACTAGGATTAGTCGAGCTTCCCGGAGCAGGCTCGACTTTTGGAGTAAGGACTCCGAAAAGTAAAAATATTTAAAAAATTAGTGGAAAATTTAAGAAAAGTGATAGAATAAGCAAAGGAAATAGAGATAAGGAACTTTTTACTTTGGAATGGAAAAAATTTTTGAATCTTTTTTCGAAGATTCTTCTTTCAAGAAATATCAAAATAATTTTTTTTGTTCACGTATTCTTAAGTCAAATAAAAATGTTCCAGAAGAATTAAAGGAATTTTATGATAAAAATTCGGAAGAATTAGATATTGCTCAAAAAGAAAGTTTTGTAGAGTTGTTGTCGGAATTTCGGGATGTTTTTGATGAACAAATAGAATCAGGGAATTGTGATGTTATTCAACATGAAATTCAATTGTTAGATTCTACTCCAATTAAGCAGGTCCCTAGAGGAATTCCTGTACACCTGCGTAATGAAGTTGGAAAGGAAATGGAAAAGATGAAGAAACAAGGGATTATTGAAGAATCAGTTAGTCCGTGGACTTTACCGGTAGTTTTAGTTCTAAAAAAAAAAAATGGTTTATTAAGGTTTTGTGTCGATTTTAGGAAGTTAAATTCTGTTACAAAAAGAGATTCGTATCCATTGCCTAGGATAGATGATCTTTTGGACCATTTATCAGGAAATATGTGGTTCTCCACTTTGTTGGATTTAAAGAGTGGATATTGGCAAATTAAAATTCATCCTAAAGATAGAGAAAAGACTGCTTTTTCTGTTGGCAATGGTTTATGGCAATTTATAGTGATGCCTTTTGGTTTGTGTAATGCTCCTGCAACTTTTGAACGATTAATGGAAAAAGTATTACAGCAATTATTATTTAAGATTTGTTTGGTTTATTTAGATGATGTAGTTGTTTTTGGTAAAACATTTGATGAGATGTTAGCAAATTTGAGAACAGTTTTTCAGAGATTTCAAACTTCAAATTTGAAGTTAAATCCATCAAAGTGTAATCTTTTTAGGAAACAAGTAAAATATTTAGGACATGTTGTTTCTTCTGAAGGAATTGCTACAGATCCTGAAAAAACTGTTGCGGTAAAAGAATGGCCAGTTCCAATGAGTAAGAAACAAGTAAGAAGTTTTCTAGGATTTTGTTCATATTATAGAAAATTTGTTAAAGGATTTTCTTTAATTGCTAAACCTCTTTATATCTTGACAGAAAAGCAAGAGAAATTTAATTGGACCCCTCAATGTCAAGAATCTTTTGTTAATTTAAAACAAGCTTTATCATCGTCACCAATTCTTTCTTTTCTTTTAAAGGAAGGTGAACTTATTCTCGATATTGATGCTTCGAATCATGGAATTGGAGCAATTCTTTCTCAGAATCAAGAAGGAAAGGAAAAAGTTATTGCTTATTATAGTCGTGTGTTAAATAAGGCAGAAAGGAATTATTGCGTTACTCGTAGGGAGTTGTTAGCTGTGGTAGACTCAATAAAATCTTTTCATCATTATTTATTGGGAGTGTGAATAAGTTCTCGCCGTTTCACTATCAAATAGCGGTATAAAAATTTTGTGTGTATAATTCAAGATGATGACGCATCTATGTTGAAGTTCTATAACCTATGTTTAAAATCAGTGCGTGTCTTTCCATTAACCTATGAAGAACATTTTCTTTTTGTAGCGTAAAACATGTCAAATTTCGTGCCAAATAAGCCGTTTTTGCGGGGAATTTTACTGCACTACTTTATTCAGAAGAAATCTGCAGCTAAAGCACACAGAATTCTTGTAGAAACCTATGGTGATCGTGCTCTGTCGGAAAGAACATGCAGAATTAGTTTAACCGATTTAAAAATGGTGATTTTGATGTTCAAGATAGAGAACGCAGTGGTGCACCAAAAAAGTTTCAAGACGAAGAATTGGAAACATTACTTGGTAAAGATCCATGTCAGACGCAATCCGATGTTGCAAAATCATTAGGAGTTGATCGAACAACAGTTTCGAAACGTCTGACAGCATTAGGAATGATACAAAAGGAAGGATCTTGAGTGCCATACGAACTGAAGCCGAGAGACGTCGAACGGCGTCTTGTCACGTGTGAACAGCTGCTTCAACGACAAAAAAGGAAAGGTTTCTTACATCGTATTGTGACTGGTGATGAAAAGTGGATATACTACAGTAATCCCAAGCGTAAAAAATCGTGGGTTAAGCCCGGCGAAGCAGTAGCATCAACGCCAAAGCGGAATATCCACGGTTCCAAGCTCATGCTCTGCATTTGGTGGGATCAGCTGGGGGTAGTGTATTACGAGCTGCTTCAACCCAACCAAACCATCACAGGAGATCTCTATCGACGACAATTGATGCGTTTGAGCCGAGCATTGAAAGAAAAACGGCCGCAATATGAGCAAAGACACGATAAGGTGATTTTGCTGCATGATAACGCTCGGCCGCATGTCGAGTCACCGGTCAAAACATACCTGGAAACGCTGAAATGGGAAGTCCTACCCCACCCGCCGTACTCTCCAGACATTGCGCCTTCTGATTACTATTTATTTCGATCGATAACTAACGGCCTGGCTGAGCAGCACTTCACTTCGTATGAAGAAACGAAAAAATGGATCGATTCGTGAATAGCTGCAAAAGAAGTGTCGTTTTTTCGACGTGGAATTCAAATGCTGCCAGAAAGATGGGAAAAAGTAATCTCCAGCGATGGGTAATACTTTAATTGACTTGTTTTTTTTATTATTTTTTTTAAATAAAGGATTTATTTTCACAAAAAACGGCGAGAATTTATTCACATTCCCAATATATGGTCAGAAGTTTTTAATTAGAACGGATCATGCTTCGCTTAGATGGTTGTTATCTTTTAAGGATGTTGAAGGTCAAATGGTTCGTTGGATTGAAAAGTTACAATGCTATAATTTTGAAATTTGCCATCGGAAAGGTTTGTCTCATAAAAATGCAGATAGTCTTTCTAGACGTCCTTGTATTGAAGAAAATTGTAAATATTGTTTTAAAATTGATTCTAATAAAGAAAATAAAAAAAAGGTTATTGCCCGAATAATGTTGGGAGAAGAGTTTCAAATAGATTGGCGAAAGGAGCAGTTGGAAGATTCTAATGTTTCGTTAATTTTACGAGGAGTTGAATCTGGTCAACGACCTTTGAGAGAAGAAATTGTGGATAAGGATATTTCTGTTAAAATTTATGTTTCTCATTGGGAAAGTTTAATTGTTAAAAATGGAGTTTTATTTAAGAAGTGGGAGGCTCCTAGTCTTGAATCTAGTCTTTTACAAATTGTTGTTCCTCGTAGTC
>NW_022639647.1:569095-570307 GCF_010583005.1 Odontomachus brunneus
AAAATTGGTGTAGATCTTGCAAAATTTGCATTTCTAAAAGAGGCCCTTCGGATGAAGGAAAGTCTCCTTTACAAGTTTTCAACGTGGGAATTCCTTTTGAGCGTTTACAAATGGACATTTTGGGTCCTTTACTTACTTCTTCTTTTGGGAATAAATATTTGTTGGTTATAGTTGATTGTTTTTCAAAATGGGTGGAAGCTTTTCCTCTTAAAAATATTAGATCTGGTACTGTGGCGGAAATTTTTGTAAAGGAAGTAGTTTCTAGGCATGGTGTGCCTTTAGAATTGCACACCGATCAAGGTAGGAATTTTGAATCGAAATTATTTCAAGAATTATCCAGATTATTGGGTTTTAAGAAAACTAGGACTACTCCCTTTCACCCTCAATCTGATGGTCAGGTTGAGCGTCAACATCAGACAATCTTACAATATCTGTCTAAATTTATCTCAGGAAATCAGAAGGACTGGGATCGTTGGATTCCTATGTTTTTATTGGCATATAAGTCTGCTAGACATGAAGCGATGGGATTTTCTCCTGCGGAATTATATTTTAGTCGGGATTTGAGATTGCCGTTAGACTTGTTTCGTGGCTTTCCTCCTTCTGATGGTTGTTTGGATTCAGAAAATAGTTATATTTTTGATTTACGAAAAAAATTAGACAATATTCATCAACAAGTTAGAGATATTATTGGAATCAGAAGTGATAGAATTAAGATGCGGTATGATCAATACGCAAGGAAGTTATCTTTTGAAATTGGCCAAAAAGTTTGGTTTTATAATCCTCGTAAAAGTGTAGGTAAGACACCTAAGTTACAAAATTTTTGGGAAGGTCCTTTTGAGGTAGTAAAAAAAATTAGTGATGTAGTTTATTGCATTCGTCGTTCTAAAAAGCATAAAAATAAAATAGTTCATTTAAATAGATTAGCCACTTATATAGAAAGGGATTAATTTTTTTTTTAGATTTGATTTTAAGTTAATTAGATACTTTCTTTTTGTTTTATTCGTTGCAGTGGAACCAGAAGGAATGAATCCTATTTAGAATTTTTCACATTCTCTGCATTTGGAAAATCTGAAGTCCACCTTGCCTGTGGGTTTTTGATTGTGGTTTTCCCCAGACCTTCGCTTTAAGCAAAGGGCAAATGCCAAGGTGAGGACTTGGGAAGATCTCCTTTAGGAGATCATTGGGTCCACAAAGAAAATTCCCCCCCCCCCC
>NW_022639647.1:570592-570782 GCF_010583005.1 Odontomachus brunneus
GAAATCATCCCCAAATATGGAAAGATGCTATATGAACGAGTGGGTAACAAAGAAGACGAAGATGCACTCGGTACAATGGTATTCATTCTGTCAATCAGTCAAAACACACGTCTCCTACAGACTTTATATATATATATATACAGGGTGTTCAAAAAGTCCCGGACCGGTGAAATATCTCAAAAACTAAGCA
>NW_022639647.1:570792-571179 GCF_010583005.1 Odontomachus brunneus
GAAGAGGACAGGAGCTCGTCTCCATGATTGAAGAAGATGATTCCTAAATTGTCGGGACGACAATTTTGAGGAGGGACAGCATGTGTGAAAGTGTTGCATGTGTGAAGTTTGCGGCGTTGCGAAACATGCAGCGGGTCCTGAGCGGTCCTCTTGGTGACGGTCGCTTAAGAGCGGTTGTCTACAACAGCTAGAGAGTAGAGAGTGAGAGATTGTAAAACATAGACGTGTTTCTCTGATAAGAATCTTATTCTTTCTGGTTTCACAGTTTGACAGTTTGTCATCAAAGCTCCCTGTTTCTACAACGTGTTTATTCATTTCTTCGAGTTCGCGGAAACAATCGCGAGTGTAACAATATATATATATATATATATATATATATATATATAT
>NW_022639647.1:571189-571477 GCF_010583005.1 Odontomachus brunneus
TCTGGCCTTGACAGGTTGGATCATGTCCAATTCTTGACTAGTTGAATCGTGTAAGATAAGACGGAAAGTGAATACTTTACGAGATATTTTGAATTTTTTCATATTGCAAATTTGGAGCTTTATAACTCGAAAAGTACTCAATGAAGAAACATTTCATTACAAAGTTTTGGAAAGCTCTTGAAGTCAGCAACAAGAACATGTAATAAAAGATAGGGGATGCCGTTTAAAAAAATTGAGATAACTTTCATGTGACTTTCAAATAATTCTTCAAGGTCAAAGCAATGGCAC
>NW_022639647.1:571487-572066 GCF_010583005.1 Odontomachus brunneus
ATAGAATATCGATTATTGATATATTAATAACAGATACTATAACTGTCACATAATTTAATTACTTTTTTCTGTGCATTTTAGTATAAATTACAATATTCTACATAGTTTATGTCTCTAACTTGTTAGTTCTAACTTGTACACAATATTATTATGAAGATTCAGAGGTAATATGTCTTTATGAACACGAACTAAACCTGAAAGCTTGTTCATAATACAGAAACTTTGAACATTATTAAATTTTTTAAAAATCTTACTGAGTCTATCAGAAATCATCCCCAAATATGGAAAGATGCTATATGAACGAGTGGGTAACAAAGAAGACGAAGATGCACTCGGTACAATGGTATTCATTCTGTCAATCAGTCAAAACACACGTCTCCTACAGACTTTATATATATATATATACAGGGTGTTCAAAAAGTCCCGGACCGGTGAAATATCTCAAAAACTAAGCATTTTAGAAAAAAATGTTTCAGATAAAAGTTGTGGCGTTTAAAAAGATGTATTTACTGATCACATCAGTTTGACCTTGGGTTGCGTAGCAAAGGTCAGGTCAAGGTCACATTAATTTTTTTAAAT
>NW_022639647.1:572076-586045 GCF_010583005.1 Odontomachus brunneus
AGCGCTACCCAGAAATAGGTATGCCTATTAACATTTTCCTCAAACAAATAATTATTACTGCGCATGCGTAAGTATCGTACTAACTAATAACTTAAACCATAACCCAACGCAACCCATAATCCAAAACGAGCCCATAACGATAATCGGACTATTAACCATAACCCAACCCATAACCCATATCCAAGTAAAGACGGCGACTCCATAATGATTGCGAAAAAAACAATGAATATTAAAAATCCTTAGTGCGTACATGTCTCATGAATATTTTGAATATCTCTCTCATAAAAACATACTTTGTTTAGTTGTTACATCAATTTGATTTTTCATAGTCATAAAGTACGATTCAATAATTCTTCGATTCTTCTCTTTTTTTATAGTTTGTAAAATTTCGATTAACATTGCATTATCTACAATTTGTTAAGGTGAAGAACAGCTCTAAAAATGGCTGAAATTAAATTAAATTAAATTAAATTAAATTAAAATTAAATAAAATTAAATTAATAATTTTTAAAATAGTGAGAGGCGAGGGGACTCACTTTAATCCAGCACCCCAAAGGAAACAGTACTTACTACGTCCACGTCGTTGTTTCTGGGTAGCGCTAAAAGTAAGGTTAATACAGTTAAAGAAACCCTCAAAAATAGTGATTCCCATTTTGAAAAATCACTATGACCTTGAAATAACCTTGAAAATCGAGTTCAAGGTCAAGATCAGAGTACAGATAGGTGACCCCCTCGGCCCCCTTTAACATTTGTCTGAACCAATTTTACGTATTTGGCTTAGGTTCCGATATATTCAATTGGGAAATCAAAATTCGCAAACCTGACCTTCATTCGACCTTGCCATGACCTTGATTAACATATTATTTTGAACGTAAAATTTCCCGCTCTTTTCAAATCTGGGGTCAAAAATAGGTGTTCCCATTTAAAAAAATCACTTTGACCTTGAAATAACCTTGAAAATCGAGTTCAAGGTCAAGGTCCTTGGTACCATTACGTGACCCCCTCTGTCCCCTTCTACTTTTGTCTGGACCATTTTTCTCTATCTGACTTAGATTACGAGAAATTCAGGTGGGGAGATTAAAATGGCCCACCCTGTATATATTGTGTATTATGTAGAAATACTTAAATAACTCACGTAGACATAATTTTGAAATCTATGAAATAATTTTGATAAAGACACTCGCATTTAACTATTCGTCTTATATCTCACTGATTTTCACCAGTGGAAGTAAGATTTCACTGCAAGAGTTTAGTAATACACAAATTCGTTATATACTGCATGAAGTATTCAACTTTCTGCGCTTGTGGTGATGGAATTAATGGTATTAATTCATGTAATTTGCGTGCGATAGCACTGTCTGTGTTTGCAAACTGCGCCAACAATGGCAACAGTCAGTACTATTAACTGATCCTTTCAGTGAGATGTTACTGACTGCAGCGCTATACTTATAATTGAACCACTAGTTTTTAGTATAGCATTTCACTGAAGAAAATACACTGATTATACTTTAGATAATACCTATTGTACATGAGTTAACATTAGTCGATAAGATAATCTTATTACGCAAGACGTAAAACCTCGCGAGCTATCGCGAGTTTTTTTAGAGAAACGTTACGCAAACTTTCGTTTTATTGAGGCAAAAGAGAATACCGCGACGCGGTTCTGACGCGAATGAAGGCTGGCAGTAGAAGAATGCGACTTGTAATTTATTCTAAAGTCTAAATAATGTAAAGTTTTAATGACCTCGCGATTATCGCCAACGGACCTCTTTTCTTACTAGTGCGCGATCCACCATTATCTAGCCGTTCTTTGATAATTCACACGGACGCAGATTTTCCTGCTAGCTATCCGAGAATATCTTTGTGCTAATTTAGTCGGTCTAATTTTAGCTGGATCCAATAACGGTAACCGTAATAATAATTAGACTACAAATCGGTGGTTTGATAAATGATGTATAGTCGGTTGTAAACTGATTTGCACACTTTTCACCCAATAAAGTTGTAACGCTTCAAGTCGTCAGAATTGAAAGCCATTACTGATGTGTATGCACAGTTATCGGTTATGACAGGAGTCAAAGTAAGACTACAGAGTGTGACATATGTGAAATTTGGAAGAAAAAAATTTATTTCGAATTAAGAGAGCGCATTATTTTGAGAAGTAAGTTTTAAACAGGTTGTGGCGCCAAAATCCGGACAAAATTCAATTTCAAATTCTCGTCGTTCTATACCACTGGTAAATGTCGCGATTAGCGTTCAAATAGCTTGACGCATGTACTAAACCATTATAACCTCGAAACAGTCGCAATGTTGAAACCAAGTGCGGAGTATAACCGAAAAGCCGCGATTATCGAAAGTGTTCGCGCTGGGCGCTCGGCGACAGAAATCATTCGGTTCTTCGGGTACCCGACATCGACTATGTATGATGTCATCGCAAAGTATAATGAGTCGGAGAAGTCCAACGAAGGTTTTGCAACACCGGCGAGGAAAACCCACTCGAAAGAGCGCGTTGTCAGGACGCCCGACATTATTCAACGGGCTCAGGAGCTGATTTTTGAGGATCCAGGGCAGTCGATCCAAAAATTGTCGGTTGTTGGTGTGAGCGGGAAAACTATGTGTCGAATCGTCGAGGAGGACTTCCGCTACAAGTCTTACACAATTAAAGTGAGACAGATGCTTTCCGAAGCCGCCAGGACAAAGCGAGTTGAACGCTGCAAACTGCTTTTGTGTTCCTTAAGAAACAATACTGCCGGACGACTTAGGTTTTTTTCTGATGAAAAAATGTTTACTGTGGATGCGATAATCAATCGAAGAAATGATCGCTGGCTCGCCCACGACCCTGAAGATGTCCCCATTGTTGCAAGAACGAAATTTCCGGCGAATGTTCACGTGCTAGGTTTTGTATTCAGTGAGAGTGATGTCATGCCACCGCATTTCTTTAACAAAGGGGAAAATCACAAAAGAAATTTCTTTAACAAAGGGGAAAACCACAAAAGAAGTTTATTTGCGTGTTCTGACAAATATAGTGAAGTCGTGGATGGAAACTGTGTCGTATGTTTTCTAGCAGGACGGTGCGCCCGCCCACACAAGTCATTTGGTGCAAAATTGGTTGTCGGACAACGTCGACATGTTTTGGTCGAAAGAATTCTGGCCTTTCAACAGCCCAGATTTGAATCCTTTGGCCTTCTATGTATGGAGCGTAGTTGAAAGGGTCACGAATAAGTCCAGACATCCAAACATCGCATCATTGAGAGCCGCTATTGAAGCGGCATTCACCGATATGGACCGTGACACATTAAAGCGCGCTTGCGCATGCTTCAGATCGAGAATGGAGGCGGTCATTCAAGCAAGCGGGGGATATATTGAGTAAATGTGTTCTTTATGACCTTACAAACAATGTGGTTAAAAAAATTTTGTAAATCTTTTCGTTTTTGCAATAAAAAATATGTTTGGAAAAAATGTATAATTTGTCCCGATTTTGGCGCCGCACCCTGTATATTTATACCTAAGTCATAGTAGAGTGGCTTTTTCAATTTTAACAGTTTGAAACGCTGCAATTTCATTCGATAAAAAGCGTATAAAATTTTGTAATTAATTATACAGGGTATCAGACAATTATTGACGCACCCGTTGTATGCAGGGATGAAAATCATTAAACTAAACACATAATTTTGTTGATGAGTGTTTTTTATGTATAAAAAAACATTTCATTTAATGTAACAATTAGTTAAATAGTAAAAGTACGCACACGTGAGAAGCAACACGCCAGCGTCAAAAATAATAAAAAAAACCTAGGCATGATTCTCGTCGCTTGCAGTATTAACTATAGCTATAGGTCGGGAGAGAGACGGCAGCTTGTACGTCTGCACTCCTCCACCGCCCGAGCCTGGCCGAAGCGCCAAGCGCTATAGTTAGTGACAGGCAGCCCACACGTACACAGTTCTTCACTTGTGTGTGCTGCGCCGCACGCACTATAGTTACGCGTACTCGGTCCCACATGTGGCAGCTCTGAGCGCGGTTTAGCCTCGTGAAGTTAGCCCCCAATATTCGAAAAAATATAATTTCTACACCTAATTCGTTTGCTCATCATTTGCACATATTTGCACATCAAGAATTTTCGTTTGCACACCTCTAGTTTCAAAGTTATTGAAAAAACAATTTTGGGAGGCTAATTTCACACTAGCCCCCCAACATTCGAAAAAGTAAACTTTTCTTAGTTCAAACGATTGCACATCGTTTGCACATGTTTGCACATCAAGAGTTTTCGTTTGCACACCTCTAGTTTCAAAGTTATTGAAAAAACAATTTTGGGAGGCTAATTTCACACTAGCCCCCCAACATTCGAAAAAGTAAACTTTTCTTAGTTCAAACGATTGCACATCGTTTGCACATGTTTGCACATCAAGAGTTTTCGTTTGCACACCTCTAGTTTCAAAGTTATTGAAAAAACAATTTTGGGAGGCTAATTTCACACTAGCCCCCCAACATTCGAAAAAGTAAACTTTTCTTAGTTCAAACGATTGCACATCGTTTGCACATGTTTGCACATCAAGAGTTTTCGTTTGCACACATTTAGTTTAAAAAAAATGTTTTAAACAATTTTGGGGGAGCTAACTTCACACTAGCCCCCCAAGTTGCTCAAACTTGACGCACAATGCATGTAATCGATAGATTCTCGTTTGCAAATTTCGAAACAACTCCAATTTTCGTTTGCACACCTCTAGGAAAAAAAGTTATTTGACATTAAACTTTGGAGAGGTCAAACTCACACTTGCCGAAATTTATAACTGCAAAATAAAATTGTTTGACATATGATATCGTTAGATCTTCGTTTGCACATTTCGAAACAAGTCGAATTTCCGTTTGCACACTTCTAGAAAAAAAGTTATTTAACATAGAATTTTGGGGGGGGGCTAATTTCACACTTGGCGAAATCTAGGTTAAAATTGAAGGAAAAAATTGTTTGACGCATGATATCGTTAGATTTTCGTTTGCACACCTCTAGAAAAAAAGTTATTTAACATTGAATTTTGGGGGAGGACTAACTTCACACTTGGCGAAACCTAGGTTAAAATTGAAAGAAAAAATTGTCTAACGCCCCTCAAAATTCAATATTTAATAACTTTTTTTCTAGAAATGTACAAACGAAAACTCGAGTTGTTTCGAAATGTGCAAACGAAAATCTAACGATATCATGCGTCAGTCAATTTTTTTCAAATTATAAATTTTGGCAAGTGTAAATTTAGCTTCCTTAAAATTCAATGTTAAATAATTTTCCTTCTAGAAATGTGTAAACTAAATCTCGACTTGTTTCGAAATGTCCAAACGAAAATCTAACGTTATTATGCGTCAGACAATTTTTTCCTGCAATTTTAACCTAGGTTTCGCCAAGTGTGAAGTTAGCCCCCTCAAAATTCAATGTTAAATAATTTTTTTTCTAGAGGTGTGCAAACGAAAACTCGACTTGTTTCGAAATGTGCAAACGAAAATCTAACGATATCATGCGTCAGACAATTTTTTCCTGTAATTTTAACCTAGGTTTCGCCAAGTGTTAGCCTCTCCCCCAAAATTGTTTTTTAAATTTCTTTTAAACTAAATGTGTGCAAACGAACTCTTGATGTGCAAACATGTGCAAACGATGTGCAATCGTTTGAGCTAAAGTAAGTTTACTTTTTCGAATGTTGGGGGGCTAGTGTAAAGTTGGCCCCCCCAAAATTTTTTCAGTAACTTTGAAACTAGAGGTGTGCAAACGAAAATTCTCGATGTGCAAACATATGCAAACAATGAGCAAACGAATTAGGTGTAGAAATTGTATTTTTTCGAATATTGGGGGGCTAACTTCACGGGGCTGCGCGGTGTCCGTATTGCTGTCTCGCTCATATTCTCTGCATTCAAACGTTGAGTGAGTGAGACAGCTATTGAGGACACCACTAACGACTGTAACGTCTGCTGATGTTTTCTCTCTCGATCGGACGACGTGCGATAAGGATGCAACATCGAAATGTCTCCCACCACTTCCCCTACTTTCCTTCTTCGTTTCTCTTGCGTTGTACGTAAGACGTACAGTACGCCCGCTGTATATGCCTGTTGTCGCTTTCGACTATTTGACAGGCCTGTACGGGCGCGCCGAGGAACACCATACCTGCCTCTGAGTGTACATATACACAAATACAACATACAAATACATACACAAGATGCGCAAAATTCGAGCATCCTCTACGTAGTGCACATCGGATAATGTTAATGCTGCCGGTAACTGAATAAAAATCTTATAGTAACTTTCATATGTCGTACAACATCGCTGAAGAAAGTCGTGCACTTCTCTTCCTTATTTTTTATTTGCAAGGAAATGTCGATATTTTACGATGGTTATCATAAGATTTGTGAAAAGAATTCATTCCACACAGCAGAGTGCGTCAAATTAAGTGATTTAAAAAAAAGCATAGGTAACATTGATGTATGATATTTCAATGCGAGGCTCCTTGTGAGACGCATTACATCAGCGAGTGATCGATAAGCTGATAGGGAAAAGAATAATCAAACGCCGTATTTAAAATGGGTAATACGCTTTACTTGAGAACAGAGGCGAACGTAACGTGCTATAACTACACTAACAACAACTTATTATTATACGAGTGTCACCAACACCGCCGCACACTCAGCCTGTGTAATAATAACCAACTTAGCGCTGATTCATTTATCCCCACTAACCAAAAAATAGAACTCTACGTGGTCGAGAGTTGTCACTAGGCGCTCGCGCGGCAGCAAAATCAAATTAAAAGGAATGATACGTACAATTGATATGTCGCAACTCCGTGAAAAAAATCAAAATTCGTTTTCTTTTACATTGCAGGAAAAGGAATATATTTTACGATAGTTATCATGAAATTTACAAAAAAATTTTTTCCACCTCGTCAAATTGTACAATTTTTTTTGAAGATGTAATACGTCTTTACTTTTGTAAAGACTACGGGAAAGGAAGAGAATAAATTCAAAATATGCTTCTTAAAGTACAGACTCCACTCTTTAAAATAAAAGAAAAAAAGATTTTATATACGATAATGTTTCGCGGTACTATGCTCATTTAAAATTGTGCTAAATTTCGACATGAATTTACCTATGCGATAATTTGTTGATGAATGTACTTAGCCAAAGTGTGTTACTATCTTTGTAAGAAGACAATAGAAAAACAATCATTCTTGGCGTAACCACTACGATAGATTATAATGCACGCCTTCTATTGTAATTATACGTACAAGTCAAATATCGTTCGTACACAATCGAGAACAATAGGTTTCTTTTATATGATAAGGAATTTTCAGTTTCCTCCATTGTTAATACGCTACAAATTATGACAGATTTCCAGTGATTTTTTCATGTTAAATTCCAATAAAATGATACAATAGGATACGATAAGTCTCTATAAGAATTTTATCATATTGTAACTATTTAATATTCTCCTAACAAAACATGATAAAAAAACATTTCTTTCGGTTTCTATATATGCAAAGGATACATTTCGATAGAGAACAATGGAATTCTCTGCAAATCCCTTCAATTTCTATCGCTTTCTCTCTTTATATTTTTTTTTAATCATAGAAACTCATTACGGTTTTAATGTGAGTTGTTTTTGCTGTTTTATAAAATAATTTTCTGAGTATAATCGCGTGCTGTCACTTTTCTGCCATGACGCACAGTGTAACATTCCCTTAACAAAAATAAAAAATCTGTCCGACTATTTTTCTAATTTTTTTATTTGATTGTAATAATATAATATTTCAACATTCTAAAACTGATAACAAATAATCAATATATACACATTGTTACCTCAAGAACGTCCACTTTGGAAAATTATAGGTTAGACGTACAAAACTGAATTTATTTTCGATATTTTTTTAGCGAAACGGATATGTTTGTTTATAACAACTAAGTTGCTGTATAATATAAAATGATAAAAAATATCCCGAATTTTGTTTTTATGTAAGAAAGTAATATTTTTAATAATATGGATAAGTTTGTTTTATTTTAAACAGCCTTTTCCTTTTTTCAGAACTTTGAATAAGAATTTTAAAAAATCGATAAATATATGAATTTTTTGTACTTTCAACAGAAAATTGTATTTTTATACCCTTTCATTTAACATATAGTTGTACTGATATTGACTGCTCTTTCATGACATAAAGGCGATAAAAGCAGGTTTGGATGAGGGGCAGTTTAATTAATCGTTTCATATACTATTTGTGAAAGAACAATATGAAAGGAATCGTAAAATGTACTTTTCAGAAAAATATTAATTTCTGATTTTCATTAAAATTGTTAAAATATTACGGTTAATAAAAAGGAAAATGTAATTTGAGAGCAGTCGAGTAAATTTTTGAGCATCTCGAAACTTTTTCTTAATATTTTTCATTCTAAAAAAACTACAAACCTAAATGACATATAATAAAGCTAAAATAAATTTAACACAACTCTTTGAAATTACGAACTAATAATCTAAAACCATTAAGAGCGTGTACGGATGTCTTAGACTGTTTGATATTAATAATATTAAATTAATAATATGGTGATAATGTTTATCGTGTATGCAAGATATACCGATTTTTTCTTCAGCCAAACAAATCGCAACGTGTGCCTTCCACGAGTAAACCGACCCTTGAATCCCAACTGTATTTTAAAAAATTAATTCTCCCGGTTTCCTGGCCGAGACCGTATTTTCCGCAACAATTTCGATAATTAATTATATTTTTGGGGATTAACGGTTTATCGGGGGAATTAATTTATTAGAATACAGTTGGGATTCAAAGATGGGTTCATTCGTGGAAGACACATACCACGATTTGTTTGGCCGAAGGAGAATTCGGTATGTCTCGCATACTCGATGAACACATTCTTTTTCATGTGCCTTATCTGGTCCCCCAGACGTTGGCGTTCTCTCTCATGTGCTTAGTGGCGTGCATGTTAATTGTATACACAAGCACATGAGACTTAACGTCGATTCCTATCGACGACATCTTTGGTAGAGAGGGTTTCCTGGGCAAGTTGTCGGTGGTTTGCCATTGCTTTCCGAGAAGAGATACGAGCGTATGAAAATATTTGGTTTTGCCGGGAATCGAACCCGGGATCTGTAGCATGACCTCTATCATGACAGGCAGTGCACTGTCTGCCATGCCATACTTGTACTTAGATGAACACATTATCATCTTAAATATGTAGCATTTAGCTCAACATATTAAATAAAAACATATTAAATAAAAAAAAGAAATAAAATTTAATTGCGTTGAATTTGAAAGAATGGTTTTTGAATTTCCCATATACTCGTTACACTGTGCGACGTCGAGAAAACGAAAGATAATTCGGTGATAATTTTTCAGCGTAGATTCTATGTTACACGCCGCGAGCTGTGTCAACTCTACATACTCGTACACGTATGCAGCCGAGCAACAACACGCTTCGATTCGGCGTCGATTCGGCACATGGATATGTCATGCACATATGTCAGTGTATCACGCCTCTCTATGTCTTATAGCTATGGGCGGAGGGACGCGGCGAAACGCTGCGAATGTCACCGTCGCATGTCGGTCGAAGACATTTTTTTCCGCTGCCGCTTCCATGCGCTCATTATCTGACAAGGAGATGACGCTAACTGCAAAATCGATCTTGGAACGAGGCATAATATAGCGTTCAATAGACATAATATAAAATATGAAAACCCTAAAAGGGTTTATGTGAATGAGCCTTCATTTCCGAAATATTACGATGCAAAATGAGAGTCATGAAGCCGTGCCGTATATAATGGTTAACATAGCACTCGTTTTCACTGAAGCGGCGTAGCTGAGCGAACTAAGCTCTCTCACCAGTGTTTTTTGCACCGGTGGCGAGCGTTCGAGTCCGACCGACGAAACGATCGCGAACAATATTTTTTTTCGTACTGTCGGACATATATGTATACCTCTAGTATATATATTTTGTATTTCTGTGTCGATGTATATATATATAATTTTTATATAAGCAATTAGGGCAGTGTCACGTCGCGGTAATGGGAAACATTCTGTTTACAATTAAGAAAATAGTATATATTGTAAATACATGATATATAGTTTATAAATGTCGCAAGTTAAAATAAGTATTCTGTGTGCAATGTCTAACAATTATAAAATTCGGCCATTGTGTCGCACTGTTGCGGATGGAATTCGGTATAAAAGCAGTAGAAACACAACACTTTGATGCACCACGAACATTTAATGAATGCATTGTGTTGTCCACAAACGCATTTCATATTATGGATATTCTGTGGGAAACAGAGTTGGTTTACGTTATAAAATATATCTCACGTAGCTGCTAATTTCGACGCATATTACATATACTCCAACATAAATTTGAAACCGGGTGCTGATAATAAATAATGTGTCAATGATTGTATGCTGATGAATCGCATCAGCTCTAGTGTTTAATTATATACTAGTATTACCTCTAAGTAAGTCGGGAGAGTTTTGAATTTTTTTGATAATTATTTTTACTTGCCTAAAAATAGACGTCACAAGACTGATATATTGGTGTACATTTTGGCGGAATAATCTGTAAGTTACATGTCGGTTTATTATTATTGTCGCGAAATATTTCGTTATATATGTGAATGTTTTTTTGCCCGCCCTAGGAATCAATAATAAATAAAAACGACTGATTGCCAAACATAGACTTACGAAGAACACTAGGGAAGTGATAATCACCGATTTTCCTGAAACTGCGCATACAAGTAGTTCTTCAAAAACTATTAGACACGTATTTTTTTGTTTTTCCCCAAAAACGAATTTTGGGGTAGAAATCGTCCCTACAAATTTTGGTGGGGGGGGTAAGAGGTACTTTACAAACTGTTTGTAGGATTTGTATGAAATTTGGTATCTAGGGCTTTTCTGTCTCGCTGATTTCGAATTTGAAGTCAGTTTTTGAAAATTCAAAATGGCGGATCCAATATGGCGGACGGATTTTCATGTTTTTTAAGAATTTCTATGAAACATGGTATCTAGGGGTTTTTGGCTTTGCTGATTATAAATCTAAAGCCAGTTTTCGAAAATTCAAAATGGCGGATCCAATCTGGCGGACGGATTTTAATTTTATTAAGGATTTCTATGAAACATGGTATGTAGGAGTTTTTGGCCTCGCTGATTACGAATCTGAAGTCAGTTTTTGAAAATTCAAAATGGCGGATCCAATCTGGCGGACGGATTTTAATTTTATTAAGGATTTCTATGAAACATGGTATGTAGGAGTTTTTGGCCTCGCTGATTACGAATCTGAAGTCAGTTTTTGAAAATTCAAAATGGCGGATCCAATCTGGCGGACGGATTTTAATTTTATTAAGGATTTCTATGAAACATGGTATGTAGGAGTTTTTGGCCTCGCTGATTACGAATCTGAAGTCAGTTTTTGAAAATTCAAAATGGCGGATCCAATATGGCGAACAGATTTTTAAACAAAACTAGATTTTTATGAAACTTGGAATTTTCGATCTTCTTCAATCGCTGAATAAGAATCAGAAATTCTTCTTTGAACTACATTCAGCGTTACTCATTGTCAGGAAGAACGCTGTGGACTTCTTTGTAATAAGAGAAAAATAATTTTTGGGTTAATCGACATTTTCGAAAATATTGGTTTTCCCTTTTGAAGATTGAGGGCGTCAGTTATATATTAAACTTACCTGGTATTGAATTTTAAAAAGCTCTTGATATTCTATGAATAAAGAAAATTAAAACCAATACTTACCTGCTAGTACAGTTTAAATGTAACTTCTTTAAATGTATTATAAAGATTAAAAAACATGCATAAGACATGAGGCGTATACTTATTACATGTATTTTACATGTGAGCAGATACAGCTGATGAACTGACTGACATCTACAAATTCTGTATGAAATTGATTCTCAAACTTACCTGCGAGTTTATATGGTTCTTTTAATTATTAGGTTCTTGGTCTTTATTAATAATTCGCAAGTGAGTTCAAGCACCAGTTCCTTATAGTATCTGTAGATGTCAGTCATCTCAGCAGCCATATCTTCTCACATGTAAGATTCTCACAACAAAGATTCATCTTTAAAATAATAAAGTAGACGCCTTATGTTTTTTGAATATTTTTTAATCTTTATAACACATTTAAATCAGTTGTATTTATACTGCAAGAGCAGGTAAGTATTGGTTGTGCCACATAGCATACATTTGTAGATGTCAGTCAGCCCAGCAGCTATATCTGCTTACACGTAAGATCGAATCGGTCTGTCCAGAATCGGCGTAGCGGAGTATAATACATTTAAATAGTATAATATTTTAACATTTTAATAGTATAGTACATTTAATTCAGTTGTATTTATACTGCAATAGCAGGTAAGTATTGGTTTTTACTTGTTTTTTTTTACAATATAAGAAGAACTTTTTAAAACTCAATATTAGGTAAGTTTAATTTTAAACTAACGCCATCATTGGTCAAAGGAAAAAACCTTCAAAAATGTCGATGAACCCAAAAAATATTGTTCTCTTATTACAACAAAGTTTTAATCGTCCAGAATACAATCTGGAAACAGTAATTATAGAAGAAGAAAGATTATTTGCTCTTCATTTAGAGAATTTAATCAAAGAATCTGTTGACACCCAAATATTCTTTGAAAGTTTTGATAGCTTAAGTTTTAATGAAAATAGTGCCAATCCTGATGCAGTTCTTGTTGATGAGGATTATGAAAATGATTTTGAAGTCTTGCCAATAAAAAAGGATGGCAAGAAAATGAAAGTAGATGTAGATATTGAATATAAAAGAAATGCTGTAAACTTTTGGCGTTCAGGAAAAAAAACAAACTTGTCCTTCAAAACAGTTCAACACAATTTTAATAAAGTTTCAAACCCGAATACATTGTATAAATGGGAGGAACAAATTAAAATGGGTGGTACAAGAAGTGACAAATTATTAAAAATTTCTAATTATGTCTTGGATCAATTTAAACTTGCCACTGAAAAATCGCTTCCAGTCCATGATAATGATTTGAAAAGATGGGCTCTACAGGCTCGTGAAAAAGTTGATTTGTCACTTAAATTATTTACTGCGTCAACTTTTTGGGTGCATAATTTTAAAATCAAACATGGCATTGTGTCAAGAAAAATAAATAAGTTTGTAACCCAAAAATATGTGTCAGCAAAGGCAGAGATTATACAAAAATCTCATGAATTTGTTTCTAAAGTGAAATCAGAGGTTTTATTAGTAGGTGAGAACAATGTGTTTAATTCCGATCAATCCGGATTTAATTTAGAAACGCATGCCGGACGAACACTTGCTTTGAAAGGCTCCATGAAAGTCGAATGTTTAGCAAAGTCCTTGAATTCTTTAACTCATAGTTACACCATTCAGCCTATTGTTTCCGCTGATGGAGAGTTAAAGTTACCTATGTTAATAGTCTTACAAGAGACAGGTGGCAAATTTGGACCAATTGTTGAAAAGACATTATATAAGGCAGAAAACATCGTCGCCTTAGCGTCAAAATCAGGGAAATTGACATCAGACATTGCCATTAAATGGTTTTCTGATGTTTTCTTACCAAATGCTGGAACGAATTTCGTTCTTTTATTAAATTCTTGGACTGGCCAAACTAAAACCAAATTTGACAATATAGATAGAGGAAATAAAAGTGCCAAAATTCTGACGATTCCAGCTGGAACTACTGGCTTAATTCAGCCACTGGACGTTTACGGTTTTAGATTATGGAAAAATTTTTTTAGACAATTTTCAGACATAGTAATTCTATATGGCTATGATGTCAACTTACACTTGAGAAACAATGTCCTTAAAATACAGTCCTTAATTCATAATCAATTTTCCTCTCCTAAATTTCGAAATTTGTTCAAATACGCTTGGTGGAAAAGTGGGTATATTGCAGAAAAACCAGAAAAATGCGAAACTCCCGTAGATTTCTGTTTCAAAAATTGCAATATCATC
>NW_022639647.1:586263-586607 GCF_010583005.1 Odontomachus brunneus
AATTCTATATGGCTATGATGTCAACTTACACTTGAGAAACAATGTCCTTAAAATACAGTCCTTAATCCATAATCAATTTTCCTCTCCTAAATTTCGAAATTTGTTCAAATACGCTTGGTGGAAAAGTGGGTATATTGCAGAAAAACCAGAAAAATGCGAAACTCCCGTAGATTTCTGTTTCAAAAGTTGCAATATCATCCGTACATTTTGCAAAAATGTTGCACTAATTAGATGTGCTTGGTGTAATGCATCAATGTGCATGCAACACTTTTTTGCAATTACAGATGATAACCCTCCACATTATTGCACCAATTTTATAGAGTACCCGAAAAGTGAGAGGCAAG
>NW_022639647.1:586844-586986 GCF_010583005.1 Odontomachus brunneus
AAAAACTCCCGAAAAGTGAGAGGCAAGGGGACTCACTTTTAATAAAGCAACCCAATGGGAACAAAAAGCTACTACGTCCACGTCGTTGTTCCTGGGTAATGCTAAAAGTAGTTCAAAGAAGAATTTCTGATTCGTAATCAGC
>NW_022639647.1:587166-587496 GCF_010583005.1 Odontomachus brunneus
AAAATCCGTCCGCCATATTGGATCCGCCATTTTGAATTTTCGAAAACTGACTTTAGATTCGTAATCAGCAAGGCCAAAAACCCCTAGATACCATCTTTCATCATAGAAATCCTTAAAAAACATGAAAATCCGTCCGCCATATTGGATCCGCCATTTTGAATTTTCAAAAACTGACTTCAAATTCGAAATCAGCGAGGCCGAAAAGCCCTAGATACCAAATTTCATACAAATCCTACAAACAGTTTGTAAAGTACCTCTTACCCCCCCCCCCAAATTTGTAGGGGCGATTTCTACCCCAAAATTCGTTTTTGGGGAAAAACAAAAAAATAC
>NW_022639647.1:587710-588099 GCF_010583005.1 Odontomachus brunneus
CTCAATCGATTCCTTGGGTTTATGTTAGTTAATAAAACTGTCTTTACTTTTGCTCCATGTTTTCTAGAACCTGAGATATTTTAGCTCAAAGTCCGAAATCGCTAAGTTTTACGATTAAGGAATTCGTCGTCTGAGAAAATGTCCAGGTTGACGTATTTGTCGCCAGAGGCTTAGATTAGGTGTTCGGAAACTCGGTATGAGTTATAGTCTGTTCTTTGTAGCTGCGCTGCTGAACTGGTGCAATAAGTTAGAGCGAGACAAAATATACTTTCACTCTAGTTCTCACTCTAACTTATTGAACCAGTTTATTGTTGATAACTATACTGAATGAATTATTTGACTGTGAATATTTTATTAGAAGTTATGTGCTATATATATCATATATATAT
>NW_022639647.1:590337-592263 GCF_010583005.1 Odontomachus brunneus
ACATAAACAATTGAACCACTTTAATAAATCATTGTTTGTTGCTGACCACTATATATTTCCTAAAATATATTAGGATTATTTTCATTTTGTTACATATATTGATATATACATAAATAAGAACAATTGGTCCTAACAAATTCTAGACAATAAATGGTGGTCAGCAACAAACAATGATTTATTGGGTAAAGAAGATCAATTAATTGATTATGTGTACATCAATTGATATCCTTATTTTGACGTAAGGTTTCAAACGATATTACAAGAAATTATAACATAATTTATGGAGTGTACAAGGTTGACAGTATATCTGTAGCATGTATATCTGAAAAAACATACATTGAAGAGTTATCTGTGTGGATGAACAAAATTGTTTGCCAAAATTATATAAGGAGGTAGGAAAAAATAATTTGTTGTAAAACTTAATGTTAAAATCTGCAAAATATTATATTAAGAAGTCGCGCTATCATGCTAAATGTATTAAATATTATAAAACAAATTATAAATAGCACTTTTTATTAAATAGCAAATTAAATAGCACTTTTTATTATCCAAATCAAATAACTTATGTTTTAAAGTAAAACACAGGTAAAAAAAACACTTCGAAATTTTTTATTACATCAGAGAGCTTATTAGAGCTTTGTGTGAGAAATAAAAATGCGAATAATGAGCAAATTCACTAGATGTTGATCAACGAAATTATAAATATTCTAGAAAATTCACTCATTTCTCACATTTTCACTTCTCACACAGAATCGTAAAAGCTCTGTGATGTAATAAAAAAATCCGAAGAGCTGTTTTCACCTGTATTTTACTTTAAGACACAAGTTATCTGATTTGGATAATAAAAACGCTATTCATATAATTTGTTTTATAATATTTAATACAGTTAGCATAAATGTACAAACATTTTAATATAACATTTTGTACATTTTAACATTATGTTTTACAACGAATTTTTTTTCTATCTCCTTGTATATCTTTGACAAATAGTTTTGTTCATCTACATAGATAACTTTACAGTGTATGCTTTTTCAGATATATGTGCTACAGATATTGCATATACCGTTAACCTTATATGCTCCATAAATTCAGCTGTAATTTATTGTGGTATGGCTTGAAATCAGTAATATCAATTGATATACACGTAATCAAAGAATTTATCTTCTTTAACCAATAAATCATTGTTTGTCACTGACCACCATTTATTCTCTAGAATCTATTAGGACAAATTATTTTCATTTTGTTACATATATAGATATATACATAATTAAGAACAATTGTCACTTACAGATCTTGAACTTGAAAGACAAACATTATCTGTCTAACAACGTATTTCAACAAAGTCAATTCCTTTGCTAAATACATTTTAAAATATGTATATACTTTCCAAGCAGATGGCAAAATCAAGTTTCGGTAGTGACTAATCCTAGAGCTCGGCAAGCATTCCATACTTAACATAAATAAATATTAAGATATTTTCAATGTTCATATCCTCCTGCAAAGAAGACACCTCCTGATCGTCGTCTTCATCGATGTCATCACTGCAGTGAATGTTATCACTAGATCCACTGCAGTGCATGCCAATGCATGAAGCAACAAATATTTTAATTTACTGGAATCCGAAATAAGACAATGTCACTAATACAGCCTTTGACATGCGTGAAGCGAAACGCACGACGAAGATGATAATAATCCGCGTATATTTATGAATGAATTAATATTTTGTTATACAATACATTATTAATGGCTCACGACAAGGTTATGTTTGCCGTCCGACATTCCGCGGTGCACGATAATTCGCTTATCTCGCAACAACAGTCACTACCGCTTGTGTTCTCATATATATATTATTTACTCATCCTAATCGAACTCGTCGGGCTTTTTTCCTCAGCGCATGTACTCTCGGTCGGAAAAACATACAACATA
>NW_022639647.1:592273-592569 GCF_010583005.1 Odontomachus brunneus
AAATAAACAAATTGACCAATTACATTCTCACGTTTCAAGAATAACCGATTGTGATTGATCCATTTACTTACTGCTTATTTCTTATTACTACTCCTACTGCTATTAGCCTGGATTACATACGCGTTTGATACGTGTACTAAATAGTAACTTTCTAGTAAATAATTTTAATATTGACAGTGCATATCAACGACGACGCATTCAATCGATACAATACGTTTTCTTGATGATTATTATACTATGTTAATACATTGTTTATATAAATCGTCGATATTAAGATTATTTAATAGAAAGTTACT
>NW_022639647.1:598926-599075 GCF_010583005.1 Odontomachus brunneus
TGATTACCGTAAAACGGTAACCTTCTAAATACGGCCTAAACTTTTTCACTGACCATACCACCGCAAGGCACTCGAGCTCCGTCACCGAATATCTTTTCTCTGGGTCCGACAGCGCTCGACTAGCAAAAGCCACGACCCGCTTTGCCCCA
>NW_022639647.1:599085-599567 GCF_010583005.1 Odontomachus brunneus
CTCGTATCGGCGCGACAGCGCGTCTGGGACGTGATGGAGGGCTCCCTCACGATGCAGAATCTCGTAATCGTACTCCGCGAGTTCAAGGGCCCAGCGCGCTAACCTTCCCGTGGGGTTCCTCAAATTGTGCAGCCAGCGGAGACTGCTATGGTCGGTGATTACCGTAAAACGGTAACCTTCTAAATACGGCCTAAACTTTTTCACTGACCATACCACCGCAAGGCACTCGAGCTCCGTCACCGAATATCTTTTCTCTGGGTCCGACAGCGCTCGACTAGCAAAAGCCACGACCCGCTTTGCCCCATCGTGCACTTGGGTGAGCACCGCTCCCAACCCTACGGAACTCGCGTCCGTCTGCACGGTAAATGGCAGCAAAAAATCGGGACACAAGAGCACCGGCGCGACCGTTATTTGATGTCGTACTCGCTCGAATGCCTCTTGCTGGTCTGCCTCCCACTGCCATCGCCTATCCTTCTTTAGAA
>NW_022639647.1:599930-600105 GCF_010583005.1 Odontomachus brunneus
CGCTCGAATGCCTCTTGCTGGTCTGCCTCCCACTGCCATCGCCTATCCTTCTTTAGAAGACGCGTCAGTGGTTCACTAAGCGTCGCAAATTGTGGTATGAACCGACGATACCACGACAACATCCCCAAGAACCGACGCAATTGCCGAATATTCCTCGGCGCAGGGAATGTGGTAA
>NW_022639648.1:0-149 GCF_010583005.1 Odontomachus brunneus
CCCCTCGGAGGACCATGGGTTAGAACCCCTATATAATACCTACTGATACAGCTATTTTTTCTTTGATAGCTTATCTCTGTAATTTTTAATCAGGCGTCTTTATCGCTGTTCATGTTGTTTTTCTTTTCATTTTTTGAACGTCTTGGATT
>NW_022639648.1:391-3906 GCF_010583005.1 Odontomachus brunneus
TGCCTTCACTGGTTGGATCTTGTTCTGATCTTGCCTTCACTGGTTGGATCTGATGAAACTTTCAAGCCTCATAACTTGGAAGATACTTAACGAAAATACATTTGTTTATAGTGTTTTGGAAAGGTCTCGAGATAAGCTACAAGAATATGCAATAAAAAGTAGGCAGTTCCATTTAAAAAAGTTAATGTGATTTCGATCTGACCTTGGCGACGCCATCCAAGGTCAAACTGATAAGATCAGTAAATAGATCTTTTGAAACCCTACAACTTTTATCTGAAACATTTTTTTTTTTAAATGCTTAGTTTTCGAGATATTTCACCGGTCCGGGACTTTTTGAACACCCTGTATACACGCGCGAACATCTGTCAAAAAGGTTCTGAAAACTGGCAGTTTCAGTTTCAGTTTCAATGCTTGGCTGAGCACACTTTAACAATGGCCGCGTTCAGTAGAACAAGTGATCAGTAAGCGCTCAGTGAGCTCTTGCATCTGATTGGAATATAGTTGGAGATCTAAAAGAATATGCCAAATCATATACAAGAGCTCCCTGAGCGCTTACTGATCACTTGTTCTACTGAACGCGGCCAATGGCTGCATTCAGCAGACTCAACAGTTGCACAACAGTTGAGTAATTTGTCAATGTAATTGGTCTAGATTTAGGGATCTAATAGCAAGAACCAATAATCGTTGATTGCTCACTGAGCGCTTTTTCTACTGAATGCGCCCATTACTCCGAACTGTGTTTCCATCGTATGTAGATTATGAACAAGGTGCACTTTCAAACGGTGTAACCTATGTTGGATAGAAACTTGGAGATAGTGCTATAAAGTTTTATATTCCCTACATTAAAGGAGAGTACGTGAACATCATCTTGAGTGGTGTATCCAATATTATATATCTCTGTAATTAACTTGTCCGATTCAGCAGAATGTAGAGGGCATTTAAATAGAACGTGATATATATTACTCTGTCTGGTTCCGCATTCGCACGTATCTTCTTTTATAATGTTTTTATCCTTAAGGTGAATGTTCGTACGTATATGGTATGATCGTAACCTTGCCATCAACGAAATAACATCACGCTTGACAAAGTTAAGGTCGCTGAACCATGGTTTACGAGGGTGGTCTGAAAAGTTTCCGACCTAACAAAGATACAAGTCATTTTTTCTGAAAATTGTTTTTTATTTTTCAACATAGTCTCCTTGTAAATCTACACACTTCTCCCAGCGATGCTCCCATCTCTGTAACCCGTCGAAATAGTACTCGGCGTTTTTCTCTGCAAAATAATTGTTCACGAAGGTGATTGCCTCTTCATTTGACGAAAATCTCTGTCCTCCGAGCGCAATTTTTAGATGAGGGAACAAAAAGAAGTCGCTTGGGGCTAGATCTGGTGAGTAAGGTGGATGGTCAAGCAGTTCAAACCGTAATTCGTGGATTTTCGCCATGGCAACCGCTGAGGTGTGAGACGGTGCGTTGTCTTGGTGAAACAGGATTTTCTTTTTCTGCAAATGTGGCCGTTTTCCCGCAAGTTCTGCCTTCAGCTTGTCAAGTAATGATGCGTAGTATGCTCCTGTAATGGTTTTTCCTTTTTGAAGATAATCGATTAAAATAACTCCATGACTATCCCAAAAAACAGTCGCCATCACTTTCCCAGCCGAAAAAACAGTTTTTGCTTTTTTTGGAGCCGGTTCCCCCTTTGCAGTCCACTGTTTGGACTGTATTTTTGTTTCAGGCGTATAATGGTGTATCCAAGTTTCATCTACAGTAATTAATCGGCGCCAAAACTCGGATTTATTGCGCCTAAACTGCTCCAACAGAGCGTTGGAAATGTTCATTCGAACACGTTTTTGGTCTAACGTGAGCAAACGCGGCACCCAACGCGCGGACAGCTTTCTCATGCCTAAATGTTGATTTAATATGCGACAAACACGTTCTTTTGACATGTTCATAACCTCTGCTATCTCTCTCACTTTAATTCGGCGGTCGTCTAGCACCATTTGGTGAACTTTGGCGATGTTTTCGTCGGTAGTTGCAGTTTTTGGACGTCCTGAACGTTCATCGTCTCCCAAGCTCTTACGGCCACGTTTAAATTCAGCGGCCCAAAATTTCACTGTCGTAAATGATGGTGCAGAGTCCCCATACACAGAATCCAACTCATCTTTGATTTGCGTAGGCGTATTGCCTTTCAAAAACAAATATTTAATGACAGCTCGATACTCGATTTTGTCCATTTTCACAAAAACACTCACATCAACTTACTCAAACGACTGTTACATAACAACTGCGAGTCCAAAATGGCTGAAACTTCGGTGAGTAACTGTCAACAGATGAACAACGAAATTCACTAGCTTTTATTTACAAGTGCTGCTATCTTCACGTTGAGGTCGGAAACTTTTCAGACCACCCTCGTATTGGCTAAATTCGCAACTTTCAGACGATATCTGATACCTTTCGACTTAAATTGTTTATTTAGTACTTTATGAGATAACCTCATGAAATCACTTTTCAAACTTGAAATGAGATCATCGATATATATAGTCTTGCTAGGATCGATTCTGTCACGATTTGTGGCAGATTTTGCTAGTTGGTCAGCTGCTTCATTACCAAAGATTCCTATGTGCGCTGGTATCCAGATTAGGGTAATATCGATGTTCATAGATTTAAGCTTTTCCAGCAAATTGGCAATCATTAAGATTGGATAGTTGGGCTTTTTTTTGTTTGATAAATTCCTTAAGGAGGAAAGCGTGCTTATAGAGTCTGTACATATAGCGATCTTGCGTTTCTTTAATTTGGGTATAATGTTCAGAGTTTCAACAATTGCATGCGCCTCAACATTTAAGATAATTTTAGTTCTTGTATATGGAAACGATAATCTGATATCTGGGTTGGTACAGAAAACTCCAAATCCGGCATGCCCCTCTGTATTTATAGAGCCATCAGTATACAGTATGCAGTCAAAATCCTGTTCTTTCAGAATAGAATTAAAAATCTTATTGATACCGGTTATCGAGATCTTTTTTGAGCCAGAATAATAAAAATTTCCAACTCTTCTTCTGTATTTACTAATATTTTTGAAAGATGTGGTATCAATATTGAAGTTGTTAAATTTCGTATTTAACGGGAAGGACAAATGGCCTTCAAGTCTTTTAGATTCAATGTTTGGGATGAGATCCTTGTATGGATACAAGGTAGACCATGATCGAGTTTTTATCTGGGTTTCTGGCTCCAAGGAGTCAAATGAGCTCCCAAGAGACTCGTTACGTGCGATGTGAGAGGGAATAGGCGATGTAAGAGCAGGATAGATTGTAGTTTGGTAAGGGTCTATCAAACCTCTTATGGAAAGTTTGGTAACGCAAAAAAGACGCCTAACAACTAGAGGCCACTCGCCGCATTGGCCCAACATAATATTAGTGGGAGTAGAGCGCATGAATCCGAGAACACACCTCAATGATGCATACTGAACTCTATCTAGTTTGGGAGCGGTGCACTTGGACACGGTGCATTTGGACACAGCCAATC
>NW_022639648.1:3916-14177 GCF_010583005.1 Odontomachus brunneus
AGAGCAGGATAGATTGTAGTTTGGTAAGGGTCTATCAAACCTCTTATGGAAAGTTTGGTAACGCAAAAAAGACGCCTAACAACTAGAGGCCACTCGCCGCATTGGCCCAACATAATATTAGTGGGAGTAGAGCGCATGAATCCGAGAACACACCTCAATGATGCATACTGAACTCTATCTAGTTTGGGAGCGGTGCACTTGGACACGGTGCATTTGGACACAGCCAATCACAGCACCGTGTGATTAGAGACATTTGTAGGGTCCCTTGGAACAACGACTTGTGATTGGACTGTGTTCAATTGCCCCGTGTCCAACTGATATACACCCATCTAGTTTGAGGGAGAGAGAGGAGGAGAGGCCCAAGAGAGAATACCTACCATAATCTAAAACAGATCTGATAAGACCACGGTACACGGAAAGAATGAGTGTAGGGTGAGAGCCCCATTTTATACCCGAAATAGCTTTAAGGATATTTATTCTCGGCTTGCATTTATCTACCATATAATTGACCTGACTTTTCCAAGAAAGAGCGGAATCGAAAATGACTCCCAAGAATTTAGCTTCACCAGATAGTTCTACCTTTTAATTATTATAACTAATTTGGATATCCAAAGAAGAGTAAACTCTGTTGAGAGTTGAGAATCTAGCAGTTTTATCAAAAATACAGTATTTGGTTTTAGATACAGAGAGCGTTAAGTCTAAGTCTGTGAGATTTTTCCCCAGAAGGCTTAAATTATGATTCAGTTTAGTGGTAATTGTTGAAATTAAGCTATGCTTGAAAAAAATAGCCAGGTCGTCTGCATAAGCTAGTACACGTACACCATCTTCCAGACCGAACGAAATACCGGAAGAATAAATATTATACAAAATTGGACTGAGGACAGAGCCCTGAGGAAGACCAATAGACGTTTTTCTAACACCAAGCGATACACCGCCCTGAAAGCACTTAATAACTCTATCAAATAAAAAGGCCTGTATTGCTGATACTATGTTTTTAGGAAAACCCATGTTTACCAGGAGACAGCAAAGTTTGTTAGGGTTAACATTATCAAAGGCGCCTTTGATATCAAGGAACAGAACGCCAGTTTTTTTATTCTTCTTGAAAGATTTTTGAATGTAACTTTTCAGGTCAAGTATGTTGTGTGCACACGACTTGCCCAAGCGAAAGCCTCTCTGCGCGAAAGGTATAATTGCCGCGTTTTCGGCCCACCATTCAATTCTGTGGTGTAAAATTTTTTCATATAATTTAGCAAGGTTGTTTGCTAGAGATATAGTAAGTCTTAAATTAGTTCCATCTCCTTTTGGGATAAAAACAAGAATATACTTTTTCCAGGAAGAAGGTATAATTCCTTGAGTAAAAAAATCATTAAATAACTTAAGTAAAATATCTAGTACAGCTATCGGAAATTTTTTAATTATTAACCAAGTTATCAAGTCAGCACCAGGCGACGTTTTCTTCTTTGTAAGAGACTTTAGAGAAGCCAAAAACTCAGTCTTGCTAATGGCGTCCTTCAAGAGCTCTTTATTTGAGAGGGTTTTCGTGGGAAGATTAGTTATCAGTTTTTTAAAAGGCGACGCTATATTGTTAATGAATCTATTACTGATGGCCGAGGGAATGTTTGTTGAAATTGTTTTGTCAAAGTTATTCAAGACTTTTAGTTTTTGATTATCAAGTGCACCCCTATTCAGATCTTCAATTCTTTTATTGAAAGCTCTCAGGACGTTCCATACCTTTCTAGGTTCAGAGTTATTACAAAAACTTTTAAATTTTTTCTTCTTGATCTTCCTCAGTTTCCTATTCGCAATTCTACTTTCCTTCTGATATAGAGCAAGGTATTCGGAATTTGGAAAAAGTTTATAACGTTTGTACGCGAATAACTTATCTTGAATAATTTCGCGACAGTCATCGTCCCACCAGGGCGATGGTAGTCTTCAAGGTGTGGTACTCTCTCCAGGTTTACGCGCTCCAGCCTCTATTAAAGCTTCATGGATGAGCCTCTCAAGTTCAGCGTAAGCCTTGGATGGATCAGAAAACTCCATAGAGTTACGATAGTCTTGTAGATGAAGAGAAGATTCTTCAAGTCGGTGAGCAAAGAAACTCCAATCCACTTTGCTGACAGTATAATGCGGTCGCATATGAAGCCTAGTTGGAAGGATATAATTAATGTATATTATTATTGGGTGGTGATCACTTCCATGCTTCTCATCACACACGTTCCAGTCTACCTGCATGCTAAGGTTGCTAGAAACGAGGGTAAGGTCAGGAGAGCTAGTGATTTGGCCGTTAGATGAAGACCAGGTGGGAGTGTCATGATTGGCAATTAGGAGATCAAGGTCTATTAATATATCATGGATAATTTTGCCAGTGGTGTTCGGAGTAGTGCAAGAGGAAATCCAAGAAGGATGAGAACCATTGAAATTACCACAGATAATAACATTCCTAAAGGAATCAAGATATGATAAAACTTCAGACCATAGCTTGGTTCGATTTTCACCAATATATCTGGAAGAAGAAGGAGGACAATATAGAGATATTAAACACAGTTCAGTATTGTTGTTGAAAAATTTTAAACCACAAATGTCCAAATCTAAAGCTTGACGTGCCTTATTTATCCAGTAATTGGAACTAAGATCGATAACGTTCACTATTATTTCGCTTTGGTAGATTATCGCGCATCCACCGGAAGGGGTGTATATCAGTTGGACACGGGGCAATTGGACACAGTCCAATCACAAGTCGCTGTTCCAAGGGACCCTACAAATGTCTCTAATCACACAGTGCTGTGATTGGCTGTGTCCAAATGCACCGTGTCCAAGTCCCACCGGAAGAGCGTGATCTATTACAGTTAATTATTTTATAACCTTTTAAATTAAAGGTAGAGTTTTCATCCATCCAAGTCTCACTGAGACATATAAAATGCGGAGAGGGGTTCAGTTGAGAGATGAAGTTGATTAATTCAAACTCTCTCGCCTTATAAGAACGACAATTCCATTGGATGATATTGACCTTTCTAGACTTGCCCATTATAAGGTCTGTAGAATTATTATTAATTTTATTCTTAAGTAACACACAAAGAGGATTTAATGTCTTGCAATTGAGAAGAGATAGATAATAAGAGAGAGTTTGAATTAGTATCATCGTTCGAATTGATCATATTATTTATCAATGAATTAAACGAGTTGATTAGAGTAATTATGTTATTTTGTAAATGTAGATATTTGGCATCGTTTGTAGAGAATGTAATTCCTTTCTTGTATTTGGAAGTAGTGGGGATATTTAAAACCAAGGGGGAGTGGGAGGGGGAAGTATGCTGAGGTTCTCCTGGTTCATTCGAAGCCAGGGTGACCTCGGGAGAGGAGTAGGATGAATCAAGGGGGGGGGGTGCGATCTAGGGAAGGAGGAGTTAAGATGGTTGGGGAGGAGGAGGAGGATGAGTTAGCTTTCTTTTTTGTGGGAATTAAAAGATTGATGATATTTTTATGTAAGAAGGAAAACTTTTTGTTGTTATTGTTATTCTTGTTAGGATATTTGAATGACTGTAAAATAGTAGGAAAGTTATTTTTATCCATGAAGTCATTGGAATGGGTTGTATTGCACTTGTCCGATAACATATCGCTGTAGGATGAGGACATTGAAGGAATAGGGAGCGGTGCACTTGGACACGGTGCATTTGGACACAGCCAATCACAGCACCGTGTGGTTAGAGACATTTGTAGGGTCCCTTGGAATAGCGACTTGTGATTGGACTGTGTCCAATTGCCTCGTGTCCAACTGATATACACCCGAAGGAATATGCTTAGAAATGAGTTAAAGCATTCTCGGTTGCGGTTGGATTTTTGAAGGCAAAGAGGATCCTCGAACCAGGAGGAAGGAATCACATCCACATACCTTCTGTAAAACTCTCCTGCATCCCTGTTGCTAATCCCGAGAATGGTCATGAGTTGCTTGATCTTTCTGTTTTCAACGAAAACAGGACAAGTCTGGCTATTGGCTGAATGAGCCGAATCTTCTAACCTTTTCCTAGTACAATTTATGCATTTGGAGAGCAGGGAGGAACACTCTGCCTCACAGTGTCCAACAACAGCGCACTTGGCGCAAATTCTCGAAGATTTAGTGCTACGACACTGTTCTTCAACATGTCCGAATCTTTGGCATAAGTGACATCTTATAACCTTTTGAATATAAGGCTTTAGATTGATAATTTTCCCGTACAGGGAGGCTCTATCTGGGTAAATAGATCCTTCAAAGGTGATTATATACGCAGATGCTTTCCTTCTGCGTGGAGTTTCAGAGTTTGTACGATCAGATGTTTTGTCAGGCTTGGAGATACCTTTAACTGCCACGACTTTTGGCCATGAGTCCAACCAGCCAGGCGGAGGAGAGAGGTTTTCTTGGATTTCCTCATCACTGTCAAAATTGTTGATATCCCAGGAAATGCAGGAACGTTGTATTTTGTAGTTAGGGATATACGCTATCCAATCTGAATGCGAGAACAGAAGATCTCTCATTTCCATAAATCTTCTTACTATGGAATTAGCAGCGTCTCTGCTATTAAATTTAACAGAGAATTTGCTGCGACCAACATTTTTTAAATCATATGCTTCATTCCAAAGATCTTTCATTATTTTGAGCGCCGCTTTCCCCAACTGAAGCTCGCTAACAATGGAGGACTCTTGACAAGCAGATAATGATTTGGAAGAGATGAACCCTTCGATACGTATCTCGAACGGACCTAAGTGTGAAGGAGGGTATTTATTATTGCTTAATTTAAGCAAATGTGGAGGCACGTCTCTGTAGGGCCGTTTTTTCTCTTCATCACTGAATGAGTTAGACTCAGATTGCGTGGAGTCATTTACTATATCTTCGCACAAGGCGTTAGATTTTCGTTTGGTGGACGCTCTGGCTGTGGTTTTAGTGGTTGCGTTTCGATTGATTACCCGACAATTTCCCGAAAAGTAGAGGGGATAACGTTGGCACTAACGAAAACTTCTAGGCAACCTAATTTTAATTTCTGCGGATTAATATTAGGACCTTAACTTAGTTTCCGCCCGCAAATGTTAGATGGCAATGCAAACAGTTCTAGTAGTCATTACTAACATTGAATAAAGAATACCATTGGTATTCGAAGTCTCTCGCAATTGCGAGTCTTTCTCCGCAGTCAACTTGGGTGACGTCATCTTGTATTGAACCAACGGCAGATAAAGAGCCAGACAAAAACTGATGTTATCACGATGTAGACGTAGAGAATTATCTTTATTTCCAACGGAATCTTATAAGATTCACGTTTTAAGAATCGATTAAGATCTTTCGGTTAAGAAGTTCGCTATTATAACAACGATTTATGACGATTTTTAAGAGGACTTAACAAATGCGACTAAGTACAACTGTTGCCAACGTCTCTGAAAACTGGCAGGCTACTACTTAAACAGTGTTATTAGGACCTTAACTTAGTTTCCGCCCAAAAAATACTGAGAAAAAGCATTTATTGTAAAAAATTTATTTAAATTATTTCAATGAAAGTATTTTCCATCACTTTCTACAACTTTTTGCCATCTTTCTGGCAACTGGGCGATACCATCTCGATAAAACGATGTTTGTTTCGAAGCAATCCATTCGTCCACCCATTCTCGCACTTCTTCAACATTTCGGAAGCGTGTACCACTCAAGCCGTGCTGCATCGATCTGAACAAGTGGTAATCAGAAGGCGCTATGTCTGGTGAGTACGCTGGGTGAGGAAGAGTTTCCCATTCGAGCTGCGTCAGTGTTTCTTTGACGGTTTTTCCAGTGTGTGGCCGAGCGTTATCGTGTAAGAGAATAACTTTGCGCCTGTTACTCGCTATTGCTGGTCTTTTTCGCAACAGCTCATCATTCAATTTGTTCAATTGACATTTGTAGACATCGGCAGTAACAGTTTCGTTTGGTTTCAGCAGTTCGTAGTACAGCACTCCTTGCTGATCCCACCAAATGCAAAGCATTACCTTATGACCGTGGATGTTCCGTTTTGGCTGCGATGTTGATGGTTGTCCTGGGTCTACCCATGATTTTTTGCGTTTGGGATTGTCGTAGTAGATCCACTTTTCATCGCCAGTCACAATACGCCACAGAAAACTCTTCTTTTTTTGCCTGGCAAGCAACGAAACCGTGATATTGAAACGGTTGTGAATGGCACTTTCAGACAATTCATGTGGTACCCATCTTCCTTCCTTTTGGATCTTTCCCATGGCGTGTAAACGTTTGGAAACAGCTGCTTCAGTAACTCCTAGCTCGTTTCCAAGTTCTTGTAACGTTCGAGCCGAGTTTTCATGCAATAATGCTAGCAATTCATCGTCTTGGAATTTTTTTGGCTGTCCTGAGCGTGGTTTGTCATTGACATCAAAATCATTACTTTTGAATCGTCTATACCACTCTTTACATGTTGTATGTGATGGAGCTCGATCACCATAACCTTCTTCAAGTAATCGATGAACTTCTGCTACACTTTTTTTCAAATCAAAATAGTGCAAAAGCACATGTCGAAAAAACACTTTATCGCGTTCCATTTTTCACAAAGCAAAAGAAATTGTTGTTTAGGAAAATAATTGTGTATGCTGACTGAATGTTATCGAGAAATGTCGAAATTAATCACAAACTACCTGTTTCGTTAGTAATGACTACTAGAACTGTTTGCATTGCCATCTAACATTTGCGGGCGGAAACTAAGTTAAGGTCCTAATATTAATCCGCAGAAATTAAAATTAGGTTGCCTAGAAGTTTTCGTTAGTGCCAACGTTATCCCCTCTACTTTTCGGGAAATTGTCGGGTAATCAATCGAAACGCAAATACGTTTCATGCCAATTTCGGCTGTCACGAACATTGAATAAAGAATACCAGGAAGGAGCATAAGTAGAAAATCCTTTGTTAGAAGTGCGAAGGATGTGACGTAATGAAAATGAAAATGTGATTATCGATACTATGGAATCGAAGTAAATTTTATGACGTAATATTGTCAATTAATCGAATAGACAAAGATGCGTAAACATATTGAAGAGAAAATTATTATTACAAGTGACTAATTTTATTTTCTTCATCAATATGAGCAAAATATAAATACAATTTTTCTACTATTCTTTTAAAATTAATATTCCTTTGCTATATACTTCCAAGATATTTAAAGTATACCGCCAGACAATGGCCGGTATTCATAGTCAGATCTTATATTTAAGATCAACTTAAATACTGTCTTAAGATGTCATGAACCAATCACAGAGATATTCGCATCTTAAGACATTACTTAAGACGATCTTGAAATAAGATTCGACTATGAATACCGGCCTATGTTTCTGGTAACTACGTCACTTATGACGTAGTTTACGTCAGGAGCGGTGCACTTGGACACGGTGCATTTGGACACAGCCAATCACAGCACCGTGTGATTAGAGACATTTGTAGGGTCTCTTGGAACAGCAACTTGTGATTGGATTGTGTCCAATTGCCCCGTGTCCAACTGATATACACCCGTTTACGTCAAATTGAACGGGAGCGTCCCGATTGACTACGGAACGATTGGACACAACCAACCGATGCAAACAATTATCTAGTGAATTACCAGGTCGAACTAATCATTACAATCTGTGCCGTGGTCAATCGGATCTCACCCAAACTAAGGGCCGTGGCACACAGAAAACTTAAGCAGTAAGACGTAAGTAGTAAGCAAATTGACCAATCACAGTCGTTGATTCTTCTTATGGTCCAAGAATCAACGACTGTGATTGGCTGATTTACTTACTGTTACGTCTTACTGCTTAAGTTTTTCTATATGCCACCAGCTTAAAGCTCATTCTACAATTGCATGAACGTAGAGTAAGTGGTTGTAAGTGATTACGACAACCAATCAGAGTAAAGAATCAGTGAATAAAACATTCGGATTGGTTGACTCTTACGATCACGACTACGCTTACGCAATTGTAGAATGGGCTTAAGGGCTGATTGTTTCAACCTTTTGGTAAGTTACCTTACAGGTTAATCATGTGTTTGTCTCTGTCCAATTTGAAGAAAAAAACGAAGACAGACGTATGATTTAACTTTAAGAGGTAGCTTACCAAAAGGTTGGAATAATCGGCTCTAAACCAGTGCAACACAATCGATTACCCACGATATATCGCAACACGCTCCTTCCTGGTATTTTTTATTCAATGGTCACGAGTGACAGTTGTAGTGAAAGGGCCACTGCAACCAAAGAGAGAAAGATGAGCGAGAGTTTGTCCGTATGTTATGTCAAGAGGTTAATTTACGTAAAAAGTTAATTACGTTAAGAGGTTAATTTACAGTATTACACGGTATTATATTTATATGATTTAATGTTGCTTGTGTCGTGATATTTTCAGAGAAGAGATAAGGATATCACATCAGATAAGTATCGTTGAATATAGAAAAATATATCTAAAGAATGAAGAATTCGAATGCTTTGTGTCGTTTTTAATCTTTGCAGTTATAGATCTAATAATTATGAAAGAGAAGAAGAAGGACAGAGAACGAGAATAGAAAATAGAATGCAGACAGATGAAGAAGAAGAGGAGACTGAGATAGACAAAAAGGATGTATGAGTGAGTGAGCCAACATTGGTGCATCATTGCACTTTTTCTCTGTATACTTTTACAATTGGATAAGTATTAAAAGGAAAGTATAGTAATACAGATTACAAGATTAAATTTTCAATAATTCTAATTTTTCCAAATGCAGGATGCATCACTAAATATGTTATAGGCTAATATTTCTAAAACTGAACGAAATATGAAATTCTTGTTTTCTAGTAACAGTTTGAAACATGCATAATATACATAATATGCATAATATGCATAATATAAGAAGCGATAATTCGATATCAAATAGTCACTGCAAAATAAGAATTTCATATCTCGTTTAATATCACAAATATTAGCCTGTACTGAATATCTGTAGTGACATTCTGTGTATTTAATTTGCGTTTCTTTATAGTTTATATTTTTTTATACTTATATTTTATTTATTATTAATTATACTTTCAAGTTATTGAAAAATTTTATTTAAAATATATTTTACATTTCTAATATTAACACTTTGTATATAATCATATTTTCTAGGCATACATTACAATATGAATGTCCGAGATCTTGGCAACTTTAAATTGCTACAGTTTTGTTGAAAATTAATATTGTTTATAAATTTTTTTTCCAGAATGGAAGACAGAAAAAGTTCAAAGTATAATATACAATGTACAAATAAAATAAAAACCAATATTCGTTTGGATCTCATAGACACAAATTATATGTGAAGTGTTATTACTAAAAAAGATTAGATATTTAAATTTTCCTCATAACATGTGATATTAATGTTATCAATATTATATAACCCACACAGCAGAAATTTCCAAAATATACTATAAGGATATCATTGAAACGTTCCAATATTTTAGATTATCATAATGATGTATTGAACATTTCTGCTATCCCAGATAGCACATGATATTCTGACAATATTTTGAGAATATTCTAAAAATGTCATATCTGATATATGTAGGATATACTTCATATATAGGGTGGCCCACTAAAAACGAAACAAATGTGATTTTTGGTATTTAACCTAATTTATTTGAAAAACGCTCGGACGCGTTAACTTTAGTTTTAAGGGGGATATGTTAATTAGTTATTTTCGTATGTTAAACTTCAACCCCATAAGAGGCGCTTATTTCACCATAAAAATTTTAAATGACAAAGGGTGTCTAGCAACATATTATTTAAAAGAGCGATTAATTCGCTTTACAATGATGTATTATTTTTTTAATTACAATCGGCCGGCCATTTTTCAGATAACACAAAATTAGACATGGTCCATAATCCAAAGTTGAATACAACAATCCTTGCGTAATTAGGTGGTCACATACGAGCGTCCATGAATGAACTAAGAGACTTGGAAACTGTGGTCAACAAATACGAAATAGACCTGGACTCTTTGACCTTCAATGACGAAACATGCCGACATGTGTATTGATATGAGCCGAAGGCACATTGAACATTTATTGTAGATTTAATTTATTTTCTATTTTTCACAGAACAAAATGCTTCATAACTCAGAAATAAAAGGTTTTCGGAGTACTGTTCATTAAGACTTTTTGGTTTGTTTTAACGAGTACTACATACCCCTAAAATTTGGCATCACCTTTTGAGAATACCCTGTATTTATATATATATATATATATATATATATATATATATATATATATATATATATATATATATATATATA
>NW_022639648.1:14874-15186 GCF_010583005.1 Odontomachus brunneus
ATATATATATATATATATATATATATATATATATAAATTGATGCATGCATTTTTTAAACTAACTTATCGTTTACTCTTAAATACACATGTTAAGTGATGTTAAGTGAAAAATATATGAGCAATAATTGCGTCACTATTTCGCCAATATACATTATATTAATATCCATCGCATATTAACTGTTTTCGTTTTCAATATCTGTTAATAACCCTTATAGAAATATCATACTAAAAATCATTGATAATTACTTATTTTCAGTATTAAAAATACTGGATAATAAGTAATTATCAATGATTCTTAGTATGATATTTCTA
>NW_022639648.1:15196-21604 GCF_010583005.1 Odontomachus brunneus
ATTTTCGTTTTCAATATCTGTTAATAAATATAACATTACAATGTTTTGTAAGCACATAAAGATACATTATATAAGCACAAGTTATGAAGATATCGTCAGAGCTATTTGAATCATTACTAGTTGTCTGGTCTAAGGTTGAGCAACAGCAACGAAGACTAGGGCCGATATTCATAGTCGGATCTTATATTTAAGACCGCTTAAGTTTATCTTCAGATGATATACGGGTTATTTCATTGGCTACGGAGTATCTAAAGATGAACTTAAGCAATCTTAAATATAAGATCTGACTATGAATACCGGCCTAGGACCCAGATTAAAAAATTGGATGACCTGTGCAGTTCTAGTTCGAAACTACGCAGAAACACGTATAAGCGAAGTGCCGCAAAATATGATGTACCAATTTTTTTTTATTATTTTAACAAAATAATCAAACATTAAGTTATATGGGAATGCGCGTGATTGTATTTGTGCATGCTTGTGTGTTAGTAATACTTTATATATTTGGTATTCTGATGTTCTGAGAATATTCCACGTATATTCTCAAAATATCATGGACGATATTCTGAGAATATCCTGAGAACAAGAAAAGAGTGAAAACAGGAATTTTCTGAGTATATCGTGAGTATATTCTAATATATATTGAGTATATCCTACGTATATCAGATATGACGTTTTTAGAATAATCTCAGAATATTGTCAGAATGTCATGTGCTATCTGGGATAGCAGAAATGTTCAAAATATTAATGATAATCTAAAATATTGGAACGTTTCAATGATATCCTTATAGTATATTTTGGAAATTTCTGCTGTGTGGGTTATAAAATATTGACAACATTAATATCACATGTTATAAGGAAAATTTAAATATCTAATCTTTTTTAGTAATAACACTTCACATATAATTTGTGTCTATGAGATCTAAACGAATACTGGTTTTTATTTTATTTGTACACTGTATATTATACTTTGGACTTTTTCTATGTCTTCTATTCTGGAAAAAAATGTATAAACAATATTAATTTTCAACAAAACTGTAGCATTTTAAAGTTGCCAAAATCTCGGACATTCATATTGTAATGTATGTCTAGAAAATATAATTATATACAAAGTGTTAATATTAGAAATGTAAAATACATGTTAAATAAAATTTTTCAATAACTTGAAAGTATAATTAATAATAAATAAAAGAATAGTGTAAAAAAATATTATAAACTATAAAGAAACGCAAATTAAATACACAGAATGTCACTAGAGATGTTCAGTACAGGCTAATATTTGTGACATTAAACGAGATATGAAATTCTTATTTTGTAGTAATTATTTGATATCTTATTTGTTTTCCAGAATAAAAGACATAGAAAAAAGTCTAATGTACAATATACAGGATACAAATAAAACAAAAACTATTATAAAATATTCATTTGGATCTCACAGACACAGATTGTATGTGAAGTGTTATTACTAAAAAAAGATTAGATATTTAAATTCTGCTCATAACATGTTATTGATGTTGTCAATATTATATAACCCACACAGCAGAAATTTCTAAAATATACTATAAGTATATCATTGAAACGTTGCAATATTTTAGACTATCATAATGATGCATTTTGAACATTTCTGCTATGAGGGAATAGCCAATGTAAATATCTGTTACATAATATTACAAAATTAATATTTTTTGTATTACGTTTTTAACAAATATATATTAATTATTTGTACAGTCATGTTTTTCTATAGTATTATAATAGTGTTTATAAACATTTAATTATATTATAAGATACTGGTATTTTTATGATTAAATTTTTATTTTTAGAATTTTTATATAAAAATACCTATAAATGTTTTATGATATAATTAAATGTTCATAAATATTATAACAACATTTATATAACCTCAAAACTAAATGTACAATTAATGTCCATTAAAAGTTTCAAAAACGTCCTGATATTACGTCCTTTGGACGTTTCAAAATACATTAATAGGCTGGAATTATGACGTTTACTGAACGCCAATAGAACGTCATTTCGCCTTAAATAGGACGTTTTATTAAACGTCCATGGTCCGATAAATAACGTTTCAGGTATGTCCATTGGACATGATTTTGCTATTTGGAATCGGACGTCTATGGTCCGATGAATAACGTTTCAACCCTGCCGGAAAGTTTTTTTTCTACAAAATTCTACAAAAAATAAAAAGAAACTACAACAAACTACAATAAAGTAGTGACAAAATCTATGAAATTCTACAAGAATTTAAAACTTTTTATAATAAACTACATAAAAATGCTAGAATTGGAACACTTTTGTAGATATTAGTAGTTTCTTATTGCGTACTTTTTTACGATTTTCTATGTAAAACTACGTCAAACTACAGTATTGCCATTCTAAATCTTAAAAAAAAAATACTATTAAGAACTGTTTAAAAAATTGTAGGAAAACTGAAGAATAATATAGAGAATATAATATAGAGAAATAATATAGAGAATATAATATAGAGAAGAACAATAATATAGAGAAACTGTTTAGTATACTATAAAAATCTCGCAGCTAAAAAGAACTAAAAAAACGTAGCACTGGTCGGACGCGAACTCGAGAACTGCAGATACCTCCAGGTTTCTAGTTTATCACCTTAGTTGCTGCGCTATTTCTTGAACTGATCCTAAGTGTTTCTTATTGTCCTCATATATAGCCGAAGCAGTAATTTTAATTTTCTTATACTATGTATTATTTAATATAATTATAAAAATAAGCTTTAGTCCAAATATTTCATATAATAAAGTAATAATATATCATATAAGAAAATTTAGAGATATACGTATAAAATATTTATGTAAAATATGTTTACCTAGGTGTTGACACTACAAACGTTTTGGATCCTGCAGGAGAAATTTCTACGAGAAACTACAAATTTTTACATAAAATAGAAATTTGTAGAAATTTATAGAAATGTGTAGAAATTTGTATATTTTCATAAAAATATGTAGTGTTTTATAGAAACATATACAACGTCGCTTCCAAATGGCATCTCTGAGCGTTATCAAGGGAGAGGAGAGTGTCGTGAGTGTGGAGCGTCAGGTAGCTCAGTGATTTAGAGCAAGGCAAGTGAAAGACCCGGATTCGAGTCCCGGTCTAACAAGACCGCACTTTCGATATTTTTCTCTCTCTGGAACGAAAAGATACGTAGATCTCGAATGCACGGCGTCCCGCCGCCACCTATTACGCTCCTCCTTCTATGGATATTAATATCCAAACTCGGTACATTAAAACGTCTTTAAGACATCTAAAAGTCGTCTTTACGTCAGACTGTAAGACGTCTTTGAGAATATTAATATCCAAACTCGGGACATTAAAACGTTTTTAAGACATCTATAAGTCGTCTTTACGTCGGACTGTAAGATGTCTTTGAGACAACTTTACGTCGTCTAAAAAATGTCTAATGTCCTGAGTTTGGATATTGTGCTGTTTGGCTAAGTATATGTTTTAACAACTTCAGATCTTCTTGCTTTTCAAATTTTAAAAATTTGTAGATTTTTGTATTTTTTTTGTAAAAAATTGTAGATTTTTTTTAAAACTACTTACACAAAATTCTTCATTTTAGAAAATTGTTTTTGTTGTAGTTTGTTGTAATATTGCGTACATGTTTCTACAAAACACTACATATTTTTATGAAAATATACTCTGATAGCAAAATATCAGCAATATGCCGACAAATTGCCGGCAAAATCAATCATAAGATTGCAGCAAATTTGCAACATGTATACTACCATTATGCTGGCATTATGTCGATAAAGCATGTCGAAATTACTTGAGGGCAGAGTGTTAGCAAAAACAAGACATGTCGAGCAACATGTGACGACAAATTTGCAGCAAACAGCGAGTAAGACGTGCTGAGCAACGCGTGATGGCAAATTTACGGCAAACAACGAACAAGATGTGCCGAGCAACGTGTGACGATAAAAATCGAGTAAGATGTGTCGGCTATGAACAGGCTAAAACTACCCGAGTAGTATTTGCATCTTATGAGAATCAAGTCATTATATAATAAAATTGTATCTAACACACACATACACATCGTCATTAGCTAGTGTAACTAGACAGTGATGAACCAGTAATGTAACCCTTTTGCGAATAGCTATATGTAATATATTAATTAATAATGAGATAAAAGAAACTACATAGTTATGAGGTAAAAATCAAAACTAGTTACTAGGCAGTATCACTTTTTCTAATGAGGATATAACATAAGTTAACTAGTGATGTAGTTTATTTTTTGCATCAGACATACCTCATCATCAGTAGATAGGCTGTCCTAGTTAAAGTTTTTAGTTCTATGAAATGCTGTATCTTTTAGAAATGACATCAGTGGCTTTTATTTTTGGGACTCTTCCTAATCATGCAGAACGTAAGTATCTCAGTGTATATTGTCTTGGAAAAAATCCCTTGCCCACATTGGATTTGAACTCGAGATCTTTGGTTCTTCAAGTCTGTCCTTCTATACGTTACTCCACTTCAACTTCACTAACAAAGGCGTTTCGTATGGGTCTCATATTTTGCATAAGATTTGGCATGACTTACTCGGATTTTGGCATCAGTTTTACTCGGTTTTCGTCACAAATTTGCCGTTACACGTTACTCAGCACGTCTTGCTCGCTTCTTGCCGTAAATTTGCTGTCACGCGTTGCTCGACACATCTTGCTCGCTGTTTGCTGCAAATTTGCCATCACACATTGCTCGGCACGATTTGCTCAGTTTCTGCTGTCAATATGCCGTCATATTACTAATGATAGCTTGTCCGGTTTTTGCCAACAGTTTGTTATCACGCTTGTTAACAAGTCGTGTTACAATATTGAACACATTTTGCCGACATCACTTGATATGGCAAATCGTGCTGCAATTTTGTCGCTATTCTGTCGACAAAACGTGCAGCACGCTTTGCCGAATTTTGTTTTTGGCACGTTTGACTATCAGGGTATAAATTTCTACATATTTCTATAAATTTCTACAAATTTCTATTTTTTGTAGAAATTTGTAGTTTTTCGAAATTTAGAAATTTGTAGTTTTTTGAAATTTAGAAATTTTTCCGGCAGGGAGATACGTCCATGACATGATTGTGTGATGACGTTGGACATGATTTTGCTATCTGGAACCATTGAATTATAACCATACTGGAAGGCTCACTGTCTACCCCCTCCACGGTACCAAACGGTCAGAGAGAGATAGTCGAATTGGGACATGGTTGCCTTTTTCAAGCGTAAACCACCGTGACTAAAAAAATCAGTTCCGAAATGTGAGCGACGAACTGATCGGTACCACTCGTTATTTGATAAGATAAAACTGCTGTCGCTGCTAGTGTACGTTATCTAAAGGAATAGTGTCATTTATTTTCTTTTATATATAAATATATTTATTATATATAAATATACTGTTTCGATGTATGGGAAATGTCTATGGAGGTTAATGTTTTCAGAGTGGGTTGTACATTGAGTCACGTGGTACCACGAGTTGGTTAGACAAGGGTATACCGTCCCCACTCAACTATTTCTTTCTGACCGCTCGAGAACAAAGGCGTGCACTATCCAATATGGTTAGAGATCCATGTCTGCAACTAGACGGAGCATTCGGCAAGACTTCTTTGATCTTTCGTGTTGACAAAAGAAAGAAAAAGCTGGATGTGGGCACGGATCTCTCTTTCTATTCTCTGTTCATTGGTTAAATTTTGTCTAAGAAGAAAGGGAACAGTATCGTATCCTTAAAAGTTAGGAACATACGTTACTACATATGAGTTACTACCACTGAAATATATACTACCTGCAACACGTGCTGCCTCTTGAGGCATGCGGGATGAGAGAGAAGTTGATTCCCACAGATATCTATACTAAACTACTACCCACATAGCACAACATGTCACAGTGACATCACAATAAACTCACAGTGTCATAGAAAAATTGTGACGTCACTGTGATATTATTAGAAGGTCACAGTAATGTAATTGTTATCTATACTATCTATTATTTTATCTATTGTTAATTTATAGTTAACATTTATATGGATTTATTTACATGGAATATACAGCTACTATAATAATTAAGTTAATATTTTTATTAATAATTTTACTAACAGTAACTTTTTGTATATACTGGTATAGATTACTCAGGCAGCAACCTAGTAAGCAATCTGTGCGCAGACTGACGTCAGATTGGCAATAGGATCTGTCGAATTCGAGCAGGATCTGTCAACAGATCCATAGTCATCTGCGTCCTCAATCTGCCATCAGACTGCTGACAGGGTCTGCTAATAGGCTCTGACAGCAGATTAGCGGCAAATTGCGCGCAGATCCTGTCGTTTTATAAGTCCCTTAATTAAATTTTTGGTAGAAAATTTTCTCATAATTTTTCATAATTACTC
>NW_022639648.1:21614-21789 GCF_010583005.1 Odontomachus brunneus
TTACTAATGATAGCTTGTCCGGTTTTTGCCAACAGTTTGTTATCACGCTTGTTAACAAGTCGTGTTACAATATTGAACACATTTTGCCGACATCACTTGATATGGCAAATCGTGCTGCAATTTTGTCGCTATTCTGTCGACAAAACGTGCAGCACGCTTTGCCGAATTTTGTTTT
>NW_022639648.1:21799-33364 GCF_010583005.1 Odontomachus brunneus
TATAAATACTCATAAATACTCGTAAAATACAATAAAAAAAAGTTTTTCTATATTATTTTTTAATATTTTCTCTGGTGAGATTCAAACTTGAACCGAAGACATCTTTTGGATAATCGTCCGTCGCCTTAGACACTATGCCAATTTCTCACTTGATAAAAAGTACTTTGAATTACCCACTTAAAGTTTAAGGAAGAAAAATCTTAGAATTTGTTTGCCTTTTAAATTGCAAAATATAGACGAAACCGTTTAGCGTATAAATAATGTAAAAGAGACCGGCACGATAATTCGAAATTAATTTTCTACCAGGGACTATATAGAAAATTACAGCAATAAAACAGCAGATAATGACATTTTTCCATCATGCTAATAAAATACTGTGTTTTTACATGTGCGAGTTAATTTGGTCGATCATCCAGTTCAAATTGTATTAAATTTTATCAAAATCGAAGCATGATATATTTTCAAATAAACCATCACATAAATTCTGTAAAAGTTATTTACATGGGAAGATTAATATTTTATTCGGTGCTGCTGCCTTCAGTACTTATTGCATGACGTTTAAATCGTTCAGATTTAATGACAAAATGTTAAATAAGGTTAATTCGTTCAGATTTAATGACATAATGACATTAAAAATAATAATAATATGAGAGATTATATGAAAAATTTTTAGTAGGGATGGCTTATGTACGCCTTTAAATGGCCATTTAAACTGGCCATTTAACCATTGTACTATTCTATACCTGTACTTTATTATTTCTCTATTATTGTTGCTTTTTTATAAGAAATATGTAATACAATTTTAAAAAGTAAAAATTGTTTTTTATTATATATATGTGTACAGTTATTGCACAATATAATTATCTTGACTCCTCTCGGAGTTTTATATGGTGTGTATGTGAAACTGTCCCATTTAATAGCGTACATATGGCCCTTGATAGAATTAAATAGCCAATCTAGGAAACAGAATCTGCGCTCAATCTGCCGTCAGTCTGTTGTCAGAGTTTGTCGACGGACTCTGCACGCAGTCTGTCACCAATCTGTCGTTAGAACAGATTCTATGTGCAATCTGTTGCCATTCTGTCTACAGACACTGTTGACAGATTCTGCGCAAAATCTGTTCGTGCAGGTTTAGCTATCTGGGAAGCTACCGTTATTTTGACGTCAATATGTCGTCATTATTGGTCAGTAATGTCATGTGTCCTTTAAAGACATGTATTTACCCTTACGAAAAAATCATCCAAATTTTGGTGTAAAAATACCATCGAAAGAACCCTCAAATGTTTAGTGTAAATTCGGATCGTCAATTGACGATCAACACCGAAATGAGTTAACTTTAAACAAAAACCTCAAGTAAATATAAACCCTAAACGGAAAAATATATCTTGCAGAAATAATTGCAACTAGTCAGCTTATGTTGATTTTTAATGAAATTTAGCTCTTTTATTTGATTTCTCACTATTTTTACACTTGAAAATTTATTCAGTACTGGTCGGTCGCGAACTCGAAACCTCAGACACCTCCAGTTTCCTAGTCCACCAAGACTGCTGCGCTATTTCTTCAACTAATACTAAATGCTTTTTATTATCCCCATATGCAGCTGAAGTACTAATTATAGTTTTCTTATAATATTATTTAGTACAATCACAAAATAAACTATTTGTACTTGAAATATTTCATATAATAAAAGAGAATTCAAAGATATATGCATAAAATATTTACGTAAAATATGTTAACCTAGGTGTTGAGATTACAAAATATTACAATTAAAGAAATATTTGAAGAAACATTTTTAAAACGTTAAAAATAATGGTATAAGTTCTCTTTTTTAAATTAAAAAGACATTTTTTTAACGTTTTTTGACGTTTCGGAAAATGTTTTGATTTTTAATATTTTATAAACGTTTATTTTAACATTTAGAAAATATTTTTTATTTTACAAATATTAACATTTAGGAAAACGTTTTTTAAATGTAAAAATAAATGTTTATTAAATATTAAAAAACAAAACAATCTTCCAAACGTTAAAAAACTTTATTTTAATGAAAAAAGAGAACTTATCCCATTATTTTTAATGTTTTAAAAATGACTTCAAATTTTTTAAAAATGTTTCTTTAAGTATTATTTGTTCATTGAGTAACAGAAGTAACTAGTAAATAAGTAAAAATATTATATTATATTCACAATATTTTTAAAATATTGCTGTAATATTGATAAAGTAATATTTCAAATTAATGTCACTACAATGTCTCTATAACATTGCACTGTAATATGCAATATTGCAACGTTGTAGCAATATTGTTGCAAGCTTCTGTGCTGTATGGGATAGTAACACCAAAAATGATAGTTTGAATGAAAGTCAAGATATATTGTTGCGCTCTCCTAAACGCAGCCTGGGAATCTCTTCATTTCACAATCGCGTTCACGGTCATGGCAATAAATTGTAAGACTCTTATGGAAAGAACTATGTTAGTTTAATATAAAGCAAATTATTACAGAGCTTGAAAATAGGTTCTTCCGTAGATATGTCTCACATCCGAACGGATTACCGGCCAGAGATCATCTGATCTGTCAGCTGTTGTTACTTCCTGTCTCTCTTGACACCAATCTTCCTTTTAAGAGCATCTGGTGGGAAAAAGCCAAAAAGTAGCACACAGGCATAACAATATGTATTATTTCAATATATTTTTAAAAAACATTTTTTTAGTTACACATTAATACATTATTTCATTAATTATGTAAAATAAATACGTTATTATCTTCCCATATATCACAGAAAATTCAAAAAGAATTTAGTCGTATGTCACCAATTCTGAATTCATTTTTAGATACAAAAAGAATTCTTTTCACTGAATTGAACTTTGAAGAATTCCCTTTGCGTCTAAAAATCCCTTAAGAAAAATTATTTTAAGATGTTCAAATTAACTTAAAGTTACTTAAAGTTATTTATAGTTAAGTAAAAATTATTTACCGTTAATTACAACTTTAAGTAGCTTTAAGTTAATTTGAACAACTTAAAGTAATTTTTTCTGAAGAACCCGATGAAAAATTTTTCATGCAAAATTATGTATGAAATTTGTCCATACATAATTATGTATAATTATATATAATCATATAAAATTATATATAATTATACACAATTATGTATAACAATATGTATAATTACATATAAATCTATGCGTAATTATGTAAAATTATATATGAATTTATATATATAATTATACATAATTATGTATAATTACATATATAAGTAGAATGTATGAACATGAATGGACAAATTTGATACATAATAATATATAATTATATATAATTTTATATAATTTTATATAATTATATAAGAAAAATTTTTCTTTGCGGATGAACTCAAAGTTGTAACACACGACTGATTATTTTTGAATTATTTTTGAATTCTTTATGTTATCTGGGTTAACATTTGCGCACAGCATATACAACTCATATATACTAAATTTGACTAACATAAATTTTTTTAGTACAAATGATTTTCATATAGGTTGATTATTATCTGATCTTACGTTAGGCCAACATATAGAGATGACTGTTGCTCGTGCGAATAAAACTGCGTAATTCATTTAGATTTATTTATTTTAGTTATTTATCGTTCGGGATTAACTTCAAAACTTGTCGGTTGGCACCGAAACTTGGGGATCTAATCTGAAAGATTGAATGTTAAAATTGACAGTGAGTATTAAAGCTTGGGGGTTGGCACCGAATCGTTTGAGGTTTACCCTGAAAGTTACAGGTTCAATACTACTCATTGAGAGTCAGCACCGAAATTTGGGGGTTGACACCGAATCATTGGGGTCTACCCTGAAAGTTTGAGGGTCTACCTCCAAATTTTGAGGATTAATACCCAATTTTTGTGGTCAACCTTCAAATTTGGTGGTCAACCCTTAAATTTGAGGATTAACTTTCAAAATTTGGGTTTTTTTTTCGTAAGCTCTGGTGAAAACATTTTGCTGAAAAATTCTAAGAAAACACAATGAAAAATTCAGTAAATTGGAACACTTTTTAAAAAAGTAAGGAAACATTTCAGATTTTTTAAAAATGAAAAAAACAGCGTTTCAATGAAAATTTTTTTTCATTTTCTGAACAATTATTAGCAATTTGTTTTTTTCTCTCTGAATATTCACTATAAAATATTGAAATTTTTCGAGAAATATATAAGATTAGAATTAAGATGAAAAATGAAGAGAAATTCCAATATTATGTTTTCTTATATTATCTTACTTTCTACGAAATAATCTGAAGGCGATATGAATTACTCTGACTCTGACTCACTAAAAAGGAAGTTTCTTTGACAACCCTTATAGAAATATCATACTAAGAATCATTGATAATTACTTATTTTCAGTATTAAAAATACTGGATAATAAGTAATTACCAATGATTCTTAGTATGATATTTCTATAAGGGAATTTCTGAAAAAGTATCATAAACAATAAGAAAAATATATATGATTATTGTATATAATATATATAATACATATATATTAATATAATAAAATTTAATAATAATTTATTTTATTATTATCATATAATAACAAATAATAATTAAAATGAATATAAAATAATTAAAAAAATGTTTAAACTATGTTTGAAAAATATTTATGAAAATCATTATGTCAAACGAACAATAAATATAAAATAAATATTTTAAAAATGTTTAAAAAATATTTAAAAAATATTTATTAAAATCATTATATGAAACGAGTAATAAATATAAAATAAACATTTTTAAAATCGCTACAGGACGTTTAAAAAATGTTAACTGAAATTATTATTTTCAACGAATAATTAATGTAAAATAAATATTTTAAAAATGTTTACATAGTGTTTAAAAAATATTTATGAAAATTATTATGTCAAATGAATAATAAATATAAAATAAACGTTTTAAAAACGTTACAAATACGTTTAAAAAATGTTAACTGAAATTATTATTTTCAACGAATAATTGATGTAAAATAAATATTTTGAAAATATTTAAAAAATGTGTTTAAAAATATTTATTAAAATCATTATATAAAATGAATAATAAATATAAAATAAACGTTTTAAAAATGTTACAAATACGTTTCAAAAATATTAACTGTAATTATTATTTTCAACGAATAATTAATGTAAAATAAATATTTTAAAAATGTTTAAAAAATACTTAAAAAATATTTATTAAAATCATTACATAAAACGAATAATAAATATAAAATAAACGTTTTAAAAACGTTATATAAATACTTTTTTGATAATGAGTTGAGAAAATCGATGATTGATATCGTTTTTAGAATGTTCATAGAACGTAGTTGTGCTGTCTGGGAATTTTTAACGAAAATAGTGAGAAATTAAGTAAAACAGCTAAATTATATTTAAAATTAACATAAGCTGACTAGTTGCAATCGTTTCTGCAAAATATATATTTTTTAATCAGTATCATACGTCATTGTTACAAATACATCACTGTGATATTTTTCTTCATATCATAATGATGTCACAATGATATCACACATATGACAAAGCGGACGTTCGTATGTAACCGTGACTTCGCTGTGACTTCATTGCGACATAGTTTATTATCACAGAGTAACGTTATTGTGATGTCACTATTACATTTTGTGCTATATGGGTAGATTGCTAATAGGCTATCTAAAAGCATATAATAGTTTGCGTCCGATAGAGTTTCCGGTGTATGTGAGAAAATGGTGGCTATTTTCACATGTGGCCACATATTTTCACTACGTTTAGTCATAAAATTCTTTTGTTGAAAATGAGCAGAGCAAATAACGTCCAATATCATCTATTTTTTTGTTATAACATTTTTTGATGCAATAAGATGCTGACATTTTTGGTTTTACGACAGTAATTTAATGGCCACGCTAATTCACATTGTATGTTGTAAGTACTCATACAAGTGACGCATCACACATAAAGCGTCGTACACACATGATCTCCGCCATTTTCTCACATACAACCGGAAACCTCATGCGACGCAAATTCGAAGCCTTAGTTAGCAATCTAGTTTAGTATAGATATCTTGTTATTTCTTCTCTTATCTTTGTCTGGTTCATAGTCGAGAGTGGGGAGAATGTGATACAATCCAAGTTAAAAATAATAAAAGTTAGAGATAATGGCCTGGTTTACATCGTGCACTTGATACGCGTATCAGGTACTATATTCCTATCAAAATTTTACTAAATATTTAATACGCATGATATAAACATTGACGGATCAATTTGGTGCGAGCGTACCAAATAAGAGTATCGTACTACACAATGGCTTAGTTTACATTGTCAAAACGTTAGTACGCGTATTAAATTTGATGCGCACCAATGCTTTAATACGAATGCGTTTACATCAAACGTATTAAAGGAAAAATATAATACGAATTTAATTCATGTTTACTTCCTAGTGGTGATATTTGGAATTGCAATTTGCTTAAGATAGCTTCGACCGACAGAAGGAATGCATAATTCTAAAAATGTGCTCATTTCTTCTTTCCTTTTTTACAAGACATTTTACTATAATATAATTTGAAACCAACGGTTACCGATAACACCGGTTTTAATTAGATTAGGTTTCCTCCAACATTCGTTTCATACGTTTACATCGTCATTTGTATCATTTGATATGCGTATTAGTTTAGTACGATATTTCTACTTGGCACGCTCGCACCAAATTGATCCGTCAATGTTTACATCGTTATTATTTAACATTTATTTTATATTTAATTCACATCAGTGAAAAATGCTTCCTAAGTAGCAAACTCACGTCAAAATGACGTCACTGGTCATAACTAGTCGATTGACGTCAATAACGACATCAATGACTAAATAACGATGTCTTTAAGACGTCTTTTTGTGACGTTTTAAAGATATTTCTGTATAACGTGTTATTGACGTTTAGAGGCGTCATAAAACGTCATTAAGTCGTTTTAAAATGTCGTCATTGGTCTGATGATACTTTTGCGACATTTTTGTTCATTCCTTGGTTACTTCTGGTCATGAACTGACCAGATTTGAATGTCACTTTGATGTGAGTCTGCTATTTGGGTTCTTTATTCGACATAACGATATCGAATTGATATCGATGTAATGACTTTGATATTGATTTGACATCGTTTCGATGTCGATTGACCAATCATTTCTCACTGGGTATTTGTTGCAAAGATCTTAATCAAGCCACTTTCCCCATATCTTTTGATAGGTTGTTTGATTGATTAGTTGACCATGTAGTTAGCTGTCTTCCGACTTGTCGGTTTCATGCAGTGTTGGGGCGCATTTAGGTCGAATTTAGGTTCTATAATACATCGTTTGTCAGAGTCGAATGTCGAAATGCAGTTGATGGTTCAATAAAAGAGTTTTTTTTTCATAAACGAGTTCTTCTCATTGGACCATCGATTACGTTCCGATGTTCGACTTCGACAAACGACATATTGTAGAACCGACCTTTTCTCACGACACATATATGCGCGTGCGACAATTTACGCGGCATTCCGTTTCACGTGTATGCATACAATATACGTGACGTATCCCAACTAATCAAAGAATCAGAAAAACTTTGGGAAGACGTCCAAAAAGCATTATTCGGATTAAAAATCGTCTTTTAGACATCTATAATGCCTAAACGATGTTTTTCAGATTCTTTCAATAGCTGGAATACTGTACGTATGCCAGACAGCACACAATATTTATGATAAAGATTCATAAATATTAATGTAAAATTATTTTTTAAACATATAATATAAATATTTTATAAATATTTTAGGTACATAAAGAAAAAAAATATCAAAATCTTTATTCAAAATATTATTAAAATATAGGCTAAATATTTTGTATAATATCTAAGGTAAACAAAAAATAAATGTTTGTAGTACGATTTTATAAATATTTTAGGTACATAAAGGGAAAAAGTACCAAAATCTTTATTTAAAATATTATTAAAATATAGACTAAATATTTTATATAATATTTATAGTAAATAAAAAATAAGTATTTGTAATAATATTTTGTAAATATTTCTATTTACAAATATTATATATAAAAAAAGTAAATGTAATTATTTATAACTATTAAATTAATGGAAGAATAAGAAAATCGAAATTTAAATTAGTAAGGTACCCTGAAAAAATTCATTAAATTAAAGAAATATATTTTGTTAAATATAATTTTTTAATTAAAAAAAACTTAAAATTTAAAAAAAATATTTGTTACATTTTAGAAAACATGTAATAAATATAAATTTATATTTTATTTATAAGAGGAGTTGTAAATTTATGAATTTCTAGATAAAAAAGATTTCTTTGACTTTTTAAAAATATTTATATAAAAAGGAATAAGCAAATAATTTGTTTACAAGAAGAAAATTAGTTTTTTTTAAATATAAACACTGTGTTTAAATAAATATTTGTTTATCTTAAAAGTAAATGAAATACAAGTAAATTTAAAAGTAATAAATATAAGTAAATCATTTTATAAATCTAAATTAAATTATTTTTTGATATTAAAAGTATCTTTTTTGTACTTCAAATTAAAGTTTTATTATTAGAAAAAATTTATTTAAATTTACAAAGTCATTTTTTTGTATTTTAGTTACTTTTAAAACAAGTGAATATTTTTTAATTATACTTTTTATGTACTTTTCAAACATAATTTTTGCATTTAAAAATATCTATTCTTTTCTTTTTAATAAATTATTTGTTTTCGTATGAATATATACAAAATACCATATGTATACAATATAAAGTGTCCCTCGGTGAAAGTGACAGTGGTGCAGTGGGTAAGGTGAACGACTTAAAAAGCAGAGGTTTCAGGTTCGAGTCTCAGCATGATAAGCAAATTTTCGAAGTGTACAATTTAAATTGAATTAAGTAGCGTGTAAAACAATAAAGTGGAAAATTTAAGAAAAATTCAAGAAAAGAAAAAAATATTTATACTTTTATAATATTTATAAATGTTCATGTAAACGTTTAATAAATAATTAAAAAAAGTTTATTAAATATTTAAAAACGTCTTTTCTAAACATTTGAAAAAATGGTTTTTTAATGACAAAGAGTTAACCCATTGTTTTTAACGTTTTTAAAAATGTTTTGTAAATGTTTTTTAAATATTAAAAAAAATATTTTTTCAATATTATTTTGTTGGTTGGGTAGGCGTCGAACATAGTACCTCAATGATAGAGCAGAAGTTTTATATCGAGAGAAAGGGAGGGGGGGAGAGAGAGAGAGAGAGAGAGAGAGAGAGAGAGAGAGACAGAGAGACAGAAAGCTTATATATCAAAACCTGGTTTTATTCCTGACAATAAAGCAAATTAGGATTTTAATTTTTTTGTTTCTTTATTTTATTTTATTTATTTTTAGAACTGACGATTCCAATATACTTTTTTTTGCGTGTCATACACTTTACTTTTATATTTAGTATTATCATTTAATTTACAAAATTAGACTTTATATATAATACTTTCTCTGTGTGTTTAACAACTGTAATTACATGTAGATGTATATACTTTTACAAACTGCCATTTCACAGCTGTAAGTAGCAGCTCAGGAAGCGTTCTATTTTATGTTCATATCAATTGCGGCGGTAAGTGAAACGCTCCTTGGGATACTATGCTATGTATAAATTGTACATTATATCTTGGTACACTAATGGCGGCCAAGTTAGTCTAGGATATATTATATATATCTATGGACTCAAAGCATCTTCCTCTTTTTATTTTTCGTACAACTTTCTCAACCAAATTAGCAGTCTATATATTATATGTCTATGTTAGCGAACAAAACGATACATATGAATGTTGTACACCCGAGAAAAAAGATTATATATAATATATAAATATATATAATTATATATGATTATATATGAATTTTGTTTATATATATGACCTTATATATGATCATATCTAATTATATATATAAAACGAAAATTATCAAATGAAAAAAGGAAAACAATTTGATTCAATTAAACGTCGACATCATGAGCTACCATAAACATAAGGGCCTGAGCACAGACTTTTGCATAACGCATAACACATAAGGAAATCAATCAATCAGAGTCATTCATTTCTATCCTGAAGAGGGAAATAAAGGTTTTTGATTGGTTGATTCCCTTATGCGTTATGCGTTATGCGTTATGCAAAAGTCTGTGCTCCCAGCCTAAGGATTTACTTCAATTGTATCTTCACAATAGTATTCTTTTCAATGTCAACATATATAATTATATATGATCATATATAACCATATATGGACAAAATTTATATATAAATTTTTTCTTCCCCGCAGATCATTTCACTGATAAACAGTTGAATTCGATACTAGAATTATATGGCTACAGGAAGATTTGTACTCAATCTGTATGCTATTCGAAACGAACAATAGTCGTTAATTTTGCGTTTTAGTTATATTTTCATACATCGTTGAAATATTTTATATCTACTCCTTCAGATGGCGCACCAAAACTTAGATGCGAAGAACTTCAATAGAGTAACCGCTTTCTCACTAATATCCTTGAATTTGGTATTTTGCGGCTTTGCCGTACGAGGTCTTTAAGATTAATTCTAGCAGACGACAGGACGGTGACTGTAGCAGACAGCGTGTAGTAGTGTCGCTCGTGGGTATTCTGTAGAGTGAACATTTGAATTAAAGAGTGAGAGTAAATATACGTTGGAATTACGACGTGAAATCGTTTATTGTCGAACAAACGAACGGAAGTCCGTGTTCCCTACGATGGATCCTGAAGCGTTCTTGGATATGGCCAACCAGGTCATTAAGCTGAAAATGTTCCCTTACTTCGACATTGCGCATTGCGTACTGTGCGCGCTGCATGTCAGGGAGGACCTAGGACCCGGTAAGCCCACCGTAAATTGCCCGATTCTAAATTTATAAAGCTACCTACGGAGACCCGGCGTAACTCTCAAGTAATAGCTCTCCGTTGACCTCGCTATTCTCGAGATCGACGGTGACTACGTCCCACGCTCCCGCGATGTTTTATATTTACGCGAACGAGATCTCTCCTTTCCTGTGCGCGCACTCACCCTCTCCCCTTCCACTACTATCACGCGGGCACGAGCGCATACACACATACACACACTCTCTTACTTTTTCACTATTATTGTTATATTCCTTCACATAGTAAAAAGAAAAATTGCCTAAAATTGGAAACTGTTTTTTTTAAATTATTATCTTAATTTTATTTAGTTATCATAATCTTATCTCAAGGTAATAACGTAAACTATTCAGCTGTAATCTATTTTAGTATGTATTTTGCAAGATATAATCAGAATTATTCTAATATGAGATGAATGTTTTTTCTGAAGAATAATAATAATTTCTAAAACATGTTATGTTACATTAATTAAAATATTTATTATATTCTACTTAATATTGATAGTAAATTTAAATATTTATTATATTCTATTTAATATCGATAATGAATTGGAAAATGTTTATTTTAAATGTAAAATTTTATATGTAAGAAGATATATATATATATATATATATATATATATATATATATATATATATATATATATATATATAAAAAATATATATATATATA
>NW_022639648.1:33760-35110 GCF_010583005.1 Odontomachus brunneus
ATATATATATATATATATATATATATATATATATATATATATATATATATATATATATATATTAAAATTACATATATACTATACATATAAAAACAAATTTTCGCGTACTTATAATACAAATAAAATTATAATCAATTTACGATTAAATATAATCAGGTTTCATAATATTAATTATTTTAATATTAGTCAAGTATAATTGGTTTCTTATACTGATATACAAAAAGTAAAAGTTTATACTTCTCTTAATTTTTAAATTAAGTTTCCCAAATTATATTTTTTTAATATTGATTTATAATAATTAATATCTCCAAAATAATAATTTCTTATTACAAGACAAATTCTTGTAATACGGAAACTGATAACATCTCTAAGTTTATATACATGTATTATATTATTATATATGTAAGAATTTTCTCCCGTTTTTTTTCTTTCTTTCTCTCTCTCTCTCTCTCTCTCTCTCTCTCTCTTTCTCTGTGTATGTGTGTGTATGCGTGCGTGCGTACGCTGTTAATTAATAATAATTAATTTATATAAAATATTAAATATTTTCAATATCACAAAATATTGTATGTCTGAAACAATTAATTTCAAATCATGGCTAAATAATTTTAGAAATTAATGTTTTCATTTAATATATTTTTTTATTATGAATTATGTTCTTTTTTATTGTCAAGATATACATTACAATGTACTTAAATATTTACTTGTATACACATATAGTTAAATTTTTAAAGGTAATGAATCATAATACCCACACAGCAGGAATGTCCCAAATCGTTATAGGGATATCTTGAAGATATCACATATCCCAAATATATTTTTAGGATGTCTCTATGATATATTTTGGACACCTCTGCTGTGTGGATACTCACCTCACTCTCAAGCACACATATATATAATACTTTGTCTTTTATTTAGGTGCGCAAGCTTTTTCTCGAAAGCATCCTTTGTCATGTTGGCTGTCTACAATGTTGGTTGTTTTTGCAAGTGGAATGTTATGCAACGGATTATTAGGAGAACCAATTCTTGCACCATTAAAAAATACACCACAAGTAGTAGTTGCAACCGTCGTTTGGTAATTTTATTGTATTTAATTTATATTACATTTATTCACTCTCTTTTTTATGATTATGTTGATATTAAAAAAATTAGATGCGGCATAATTATAATGTTTTACAGGTATATGATCTTTTATACACCATTTGACATCGGTTATAAAATAGCTAAATTTTTACCGGTAAAAATAGTGTGCGCAGCTATGAAGGAAATTTATAGGTGAGTAAATATATAGTATTTCTGATATATGTATATATATATATATATATATATATATATATATATATATATATA
>NW_022639648.1:37074-38017 GCF_010583005.1 Odontomachus brunneus
AAAAAACAGTATAAGAAGCTTAAGAAATATATAATAAGACAAATTCTAGTATTAATGACTACCACTAACAAGTACTATTCTAAGTACTATTCTATAAACACTATTGATGTGAAATATTACTGAATTTGAAATATAAGTAACAAAAATAACTAGTAAATAAATAAAAAATATTATATTATATTCGTCATCCCTTATAGAAATATCATACTAAGAATCATTGATAATTACTTATTTTCAGTATTAAAAATACTGGATAATAAGTAATTATCAATGATTCTTAGTATGATATTTCTATAAGGGATATTTCTAAAATATTGCTAAAGTAATATTGCAAATTAATAATACTGCAATATCTCTGCAACATTGCACTACAATATGTAATCTTGCAACGCTGTAGCAATGTTGCTGCAAGCTTCTGTGCTGTATGGGAGATATCTATTGGCAGTTTCATGGATCTCTAATAGATATTACGAATCTCCATCATGGATCTCTCTTGGACGTTCACTAGAGGTTTTTATTCTGTGTGGGCAACCCTATGTGTGTGTGTGCACACAGAACAAAAACCTCTAGTGAACGTCCAAGAGAGATCCATGATGGAGATTCGTAATATCTATTAGAGATCCATGAAACTGCCAATAGATATCTCCCATACAGCACAGAAGCTTGCAGCAACATTGCTACAGCGTTGCAAGATTACATATTGTAGTGCAATGTTGCAGAGATATTGCAGTATTATTAATTTGCAATATTACTTTAGCAATATTTTAGAAATATCCCTTATAGAAATATCATACTAAGAATCATTGATAATTACTTATTATCCAGTATTTTTAATACTGAAAATAAGTAATTATCAATGATTCTTAGTATGATATTTCTATAAGGGATGACGAATATAATATAATATTTTTTATTTATTTACTAGTTATTTTTGTTACTTATA
>NW_022639648.1:38027-39545 GCF_010583005.1 Odontomachus brunneus
CTACTGGACATCTACAGTTCCGAATTTCAAATCTCCATTCTATGTCTATTAAACGTTTTCATAGATATGCATTAGATGTAATATAGATTAATCTTAGATTTTTTATGGAACTTATATAGATGACTAATAGAAGTCATATGGATTTATTATATACGGTTAGTTTTAAAATTGTCTTAATATTAAAAGGTTCCCTCACAGCACATTAATATTGCCATAAAATTATAGCAACCTTAACTTCTAAGATAGTAACATTACAAGAGGTTAATAAGCCTGCTATTAACTTTCTAACTATAACATGAAAATGTTCGTTCATACTCATTCCATTAACATTACAGAAACCTTGTACAGAACATTATATTAACGAGCAATTAATAACAAAATAATTTATATATCTTCAACTAATTAGTTTATGTTGATTTTAAGTGAAATTTAACTCTTCTATTTAATTTCTCACTATTTTCACATCTGAACATTTATTTCGTACTAATCGGATGCGAACTCGAGAACTTCAGATACCTCTAGGTTTCTAGTCTATCATCTTGGCTACTGCGCTACTTCTTCAACTAATATTAAGTGTTTTGTATTATCCCCATATGCGCAGTCGAAACAGTAATTATAATATTATTTAGTATAATAACAAAAATAAACTAGTCCAAATATTTCATATAATAAAAGAGAAGTTAGAGATATATGCATAAAATTTTTATGTAAAATATATTTATCCAGATATTGACACTAGAAGCGCTTTAGAGCGCTGACTGAAAGATGAATATTGGTCTCTACAATTCTTCGAAACATTTAAAGCATGTAGTGAATATTACTTTCCGATGAAAAATTTTTCATGCAAAATTATGTATGAAATTTGTCCATACATAATTATGTATAATTATATATAATCATATAAAATTATATATAATTATACACAATTATGTATAACAATATGTATAATTACATATAAATCTATGCGTAATTATGTAAAATTATATATGAATTTATATATATAATTATACATAATTATATATAATTATATACCCAGATAGCCAAACCTGTGCGAGCAGATTTTACGCAGAGTCTGTCAACAGTATCTGTTGACAGAATGGCAACAGACTGTTTTAGCAGTCTATGACGACAGATTGGTGACAGACTGCGCGCAGAGTCTGTCGACAGATTCTGACGACAAACTGACGGCAGATTGCGCGCAGATTCTGTTTCCTAGATAGGCTATTTAATTCTATTAAGGGCTATATGTACGTTATTAAATGGGGCAGTTTCACATACACACCATGCTGCAGAGAAGTCAAGATAATTATATTGTGCAATAATTGTACACATATACACAATAAAAAACAATGTTTATATTTTAAAATTGTATTACACATTTTTTATAAAAAAACAACAATAATAGAGAAATAACGAGTACAAGTATAGAATAGTACAACGGTTAAATGGCCATTTAAAGGCGTACACATGTCATTCCTGGTAAAAATTGTTCTCATAATTTTTCATACAATTTCTCAT
>NW_022639648.1:39703-39881 GCF_010583005.1 Odontomachus brunneus
CGCTGTTCCAAGGGACCCTACAAATGTCTCTAATCACACGGTGCTGTGATTGGCTGTGTCCAAATGCACCGTGTCCAAGTGCACCGCTCCCCATTATTTATACGCTAAACGTTTCGTCTATATTTTGCGGCTTAAAAGGCGAACAAACTATAATATTTTTCTTCCTTAAACTTTAAAT
>NW_022639648.1:40270-52130 GCF_010583005.1 Odontomachus brunneus
GATGTCTATGGATCTGTCGACAGATCCTGCTCGGATTCGACAGATCCTGTCGACAGTCTGACGTCAGTCTGCGCGCAGATTGCTTACTGGGTATATAAATAGAATGTATGAACATGAATGGACAAATTTGATACATAATTATATATAATTATATATAATTTTATATAATTTTATATAATTATATATGAAAAATTTTTCACTGGGTTAGGATTAACTTTATAAATAATATTTTAATTTAATTTAGTTATATTTACTTTCTTAATAAAAAAATTTTGTGTATATGAAAAAATTTGTATATACAATTAAGTGATTATTAATAAACTATATTACAATTGTGTAATATTTTCAGGATACACAAAAAGTGAAATAATTACACGTAAGTTTGCTGAAATATTGAAGATTATACTAGCTTTATGACAATATTATAATGTAAGCTCATCTTGTAAGGTTAATGGCAGATTGCAGTAACATGTTCATTAAAATGTGTAAGCTTATAACCTACCCATAAATTTACTGCAATGTTCGGTGCTGTGAGGGATCTATTTTATGTCGATGTTGCAATAAAAATAAATAAGTTTTCACTTTATTGTATTTATGTATTTTAATTACATTATTATTGTATAATGTGTATTTTAATTACAATCATTTTTTGTATTGTTAGGAATAGCCCAAATAAAACATAATAATCAAAATAATATTAATTTGATATTCATTTGGCCGATGCTTGACATAAATTTGCTCAATATTTGGTTAAAATAACGTCAAATTAATATCATTTTGATTCTTATGTTTTACTTGGAAAACTATAATGTAATAGAGGTCGTATTAAAATTAAAAAAAAAATTAAATGTGAAAATCTATTGCACATCCATAGTAGATGTATAATGGACGTTCATGATGGATGTTATATGGATATCCATCATTGATGAATTGTGGGTGTCCATTAGAGATCCACTTGTCGTCCACTATGGAGATAGATGTCTGGTGGAGCTATGGATGATCTATGGACGTCTAATGGAGGTTTTGTTCTGTGTGGGTTGGTAACGTTACTTTATAAAAGTAATTCGTTATCGTTACCGTTATTTTCTTTAAAATGTAACTCGTTACAGTTACTCGTTATAAATTTTAAAAAGTAACTTGTTACAGTTATCGTTATTTAAAAAGTAACGAATCGTTACTTTTTCGTTACTTTTTTAAATGCTAAAATAAGACTAATTATGAGTTTGGTAAAAGAAAATGGATGAGAAAGGGAGAGAGAGAGAAATTTATGTGGAATATAGATATGAGATGGAATAAATTGAGATATAGATACCCAAATAGCACAAGACAATCCTATGAATATTTTAAGAATATTCTTCAAGAATACTTGAAATATTCCATAGGACATTCGTATATATTCATTGTGTGTTCGTAGAACATTCGAATGATACTAATTTAAATATTCTCAGAATGTGAATAGAATAATCTACCGAATATTCTGTGTATTAAGTTATGAATGTTTATAGAAGATTCCGAAAAAAATATGAACAGAACGTTTATATTTATAAAAATATAAACATTTTTCTCTTTTCCTGACTTCTTCTTAAATTTTCCACTTTATTGTTTCACACGTTACTTAATTCAATTTAAATTGTACTTCGAAAATTTACTTACCAATGCTGGGATTCGAACCTAAGACCTCTGCTTCTTGGTCGTTCACCTTACCTACTTTGCCACTGTCACTTTAACTGAGAGACGATTTATATTGTATATATGATATATCCATGTACGAACACAAATGATTTATTTAAAAGTAGAGAATAGATCCTTTTAAATGTAAAAAGTATGTGTAACAAGTATGTAAAAAGTATATTTAAAAAATATTTATTTGTTTTAAAAGTAAGTGAAATACAAATGACTCACTTTGTAAATTTAAATAAATTATTTTCTGATAATAAAAGAAACTTTAATTTGAAACAGAAAAAAGATACTTTTAATATTACAAAATAATTTATTTTGATTTATAAAATGATTTGCTTATATATTAGATTTGGTTTCCCGATTTGAGCCGCGTGGATTCATTTTTGTTTGATTCCGACGCTTTGCGAACGTTTCAGTCCGCTTCATCAGGGAGGAACGACCCGATGACTAATATGCATGGACACCGCGAAAGCCTAAAAAATCAGATTTGCTTATATTTCATTACTTTTAAATTTACTTGTATTTCATTTACTTTTAAAACGAGCAAATATTTGTCTAGGTATATTTGTCTTCTGGAATGCAAATTTGAGCAAATATTTATTTAAACACAGTTTTTACATTAAAAAAAACTAATTTTCTTCTTGTAAGGAAATCATTTATTTATTCTTATATACTGATATTTTTCAAAAATCAAATAAATCATTTTTTTATCTAGAAATTCATAATTTTACATCTCATCTTATAAATAAAAAATATTACGTTATATTTATTATATGTATTCTAAAATCTAACAAATATTTTTTAAGTTAAAAAATTATATTTAACAAAAAGAAATTATATTTAACAAAATATATTTCTTTAATTTAAAGAATTTTTTCAGTGTACTTTACCAATTTAAATTTCGAATTTTTTATTTTTTAGTTTAATAATTATAATAATTTAGTTTAATAGTTATAAATAATTACATTAATTTTTTTCATGTATAATAATTGTTAACAGAAACATTTACAAAATATTACTACAAATATTTATTCTTTATTTATTATAAATATTGTATAAAATATTTAATCTATATTTTAATATTTTAAATAAAGATTTTGATACTTTTTCCCTTTATGTTCCTGAAATATTTATAAAATGTTATTAGAAATATTTTTTTTTACTTTAGATATTGCATAAAATATTTAGTTTATATTTTAATATTTTGAATAAAGATTTTGATACTTTTTTCCTTTATGTACCTAAAATATTTTAAAAATATTTATATAATATTTTTAAAAGATAATTCGACATAAATATTTATGAATCTTTATTATAAATATTGTGTGTTGTCTGGGTGTGCCGGTTATATGTAATCACAGATTTCACTACCTTTCTCAGAAGTTATTAAGACATATATTACACCATAAACAATGTGCAAAACTCGATGAATATTCTAAAATGGTTTGAAACGAGTATTCTAAAATCGTTCTCGAAGAATATTCCACAAACATTCTCGACAAATATTCTATACACTTTCGAAGAATATTCTTAACATGTTCTTTTTCATTATGAAAATATGACTCTAATTCTACGTATATTTATTGAATATTCTATTTGAATATTCTGAAATTGAGAATATTCGCATTCCATAAGAATATTCATAGAACATTGTGTGCTATATAGGTATATCTGATATACAGGGTGTCCCGTCACTACCGCATTATCTCTTAAGGACGGATTCCTGAGGTAATTTGAAGAAAAAAATCCTAGTACAAAAATATCGAGGCTGTAATACTTTTCAAATTATAAACGATTAAAGTTGACCAATTATACTGGCTAAAGTACGCGCGCTCAGGTATGGTACAACACAATGGTACAGGTGCATACATATAAATAAGAATTTGCATAAGATATAAAATTAGTTGTAAATCCCTGAAATAAACGTCAAACGTCAACAGCTTATTGATTCTCATAAAGGTATTGTGTAATATTTTATTCTTAACATTTTGACGAGATTGTTATTATTTGCGATGTTTATTTAAATGATAGAAAAGGCAGATTATTATTACATATATTGTTGTATGTATAGAACTTCCGTATCAATATTTGGGAAAGGGACGACATGTGCATGCACCTGTACTACTGTGTGTTGTACCGTACCTGAGCGCGCGTACTTTAGCCAGTATAATTGGTCAATTTTTATCGTTTATAATTTGAAAAATATTATAGCTTTGCCATTTTTGTATTAGGATTTTCTTATTCAAATTATTTCAGAAATCCGTCCTTAAGAGATAATGCGGTAGTGACGGGATACCCTGTATATCTGAGATGTATTTGATTGGATATCGCTCGTCGCATATTGCGTATCGTGTCGTGCATCGCGCTGGCTATGAGACCCATGAACATTGGTTGCGTTCCGTTTCACGCATTATGCGCGCATTTCCTACAATATACGTAACATGAATTGTAGATAAACGTGCGCTTATGCGTGAAACGGAACGCGGCCATAATATACATAGGCTGATATTTATAGTCCGATCTTATATTTAAGATCATCTTAAATACTGTCTTAAGATATCATGAACCAATCACAGAGCCGTATTCGCATCTTAAGACATTATTTAAAACGGTCTTGAAATAAGATTTGACTATGAATACCGGCCATTAACTCCGAATGCCCTATGTTCTGTCGTCTAATAGAGTGAAGCCAACATCTAGAAAGAGAGCTAGAATAGGGGGACTATAGTTTTTTTCCTATTTTGTCTCTTTTTTGTTGCGCGTGCATTCATTTCTCCATAATATTATAGAGCGCAACAGCACCCCGACTAAACTGGCAAGTAAAAGTCTTACTTAAATTTTATTGCACACTTTGTCTGTGCAGAAAGAGACAGAGAACACAGAGGGACTGTACATATTGGCTTCACTTTTCTGGCCGTATGCGGGGTTCATGTACTACGAGCGACGAGCGATGAGCGATATCCAATCAGAACTCTACTTTAAGAAGAAATAAGAGCTTTGATTGGATATCACTCATTGCTCGTCGCTAATCATATCCAGTATATAAGATCCAAGACATAGGCTTAAGACATAAGCAAAGTGATTAATCACAGTCATGATTGTAATCTGATAGATTGAGGATGGACAATGATTGGTCATTTTGCTTATTGCTACTGACATAGGGTGCCGTCCCATTGAGCACGGATCGGAACGCCGGATCGGATTTCTTACTATAATAAGCGTTCCGTTCTCTAGTTCCGTTCCGTAAAAGTTTCCTCTACCAGTCCCATGTAGCAAAAACGGAACGGATTTCTAGTTATAAAATATATTTCACTCTTCAATTAAATATTTCAGAATATTCATGACAATGTTATCGGCAAGATAATTGCATAAATTATGTATATGGACCTTAACTTAGTTTCCGCCCGCAAATGTTAGATGGCAATGCAAACAGTTCTAGTAGTCATTACTAACGAAACAGGTAGTTTGTGATTAATTTCGACATTTCTCGATAACATTCAGTCAGCATACACAATTATTTTCCTAAACAACAATTTCTTTTGCTTTGTGAAAAATGGAACGCGATAAAGTGTTTTTTCGACATGTGCTTTTGCACTATTTTGATTTGAAAAAAAGTGTAGCAGAAGTTCATCGATTACTTGAAGAAGGTTATGGTGATCGAGCTCCATCACATACAACATGTAAAGAGTGGTATAGACGATTCAAAAGTAATGATTTTGATGTCAATGACAAACCACGCTCAGGACAGCCAAAAAAATTCCAAGACGATGAATTGCTAGCATTATTGCATGAAAACTCGGCTCGAACGTTACAAGAACTTGGAAACGAGCTAGGAGTTACTGAAGCAGCTGTTTCCAAACGTTTACACGCCATGGGAAAGATCCAAAAGGAAGGAAGATGGGTACCACATGAATTGTCTGAAAGTGCCATTCACAACCGTTTCAATATCACGGTTTCGTTGCTTGCCAGGCAAAAAAAGAAGAGTTTTCTGTGGCGTATTGTGACTGGCGATGAAAAGTGGATCTACTACGACAATCCCAAACGCAAAAAATCATGGGTAGACCCAGGACAACCATCAACATCGCAGCCAAAACGGAACATCCACGGTCATAAGGTAATGCTTTGCATTTGGTGGGATCAGCAAGGAGTGCTGTACTACGAACTGCTGAAACCAAACGAAACTGTTACTGCCGATGTCTACAAATGTCAATTGAACAAATTGAATGATGAGCTGTTGCGAAAAAGACCAGCAATAGCGAGTAACAGGCGCAAAGTTATTCTCTTACACGATAACGCTCGGCCACACACTGGAAAAACCGTCAAAGAAACACTGACGCAGCTCGAATGGGAAACTCTTCCTCACCCAGCGTACTCACCAGACATAGCGCCTTCTGATTACCACTTGTTCAGATCGATGCAGCACGGCTTGAGTGGTACACGCTTCCGAAATGTTGAAGAAGTGCGAGAATGGGTGGACGAATGGATTGCTTTGAAACAAACATCGTTTTATCGAGATGGTATCGCCCAGTTGCCAGAAAGATGGCAAAAAGTTGTAGAAAGTGATGGAAAATACTTTCATTGAAATAATTTAAATAAATTTTTTACAATAAATGCTTTTTCTCAGTATTTTTTGGGCGGAAACTAAGTTAAGGTCCTAATATATAATTAATTCTGTCGCGTCAAAATAACGAAATATTGACGAATTAATCATATTTATTAGCGACCGACGCGCCATTCCGTTCCGTTTTTGCTACATGGGACTGGTAGAGGAAACTTTTACGGAACGGAACTAGAGAACGGAACGCTCATTATAGTAAGAAATCCGATCCGGCATTCCGATCCGTGCTCAATGGGACGGCATCCTTAGATATGTACAGACTAAATTTAATAGATTTAAAACAAAAAAATAACTATTAGAGTAACGAATTAATTGATACCGTTACTGGATAAATGTAACTACGTTACTATTATAGTTACCGATTAGAAAAAATAACGCCGTTACCGTTATAATTACCGAAAAAAAGTAACTATCGTAATTTTTCAAACAAGCACTTAAAATTTTGAGTTATTAAATATAATAGATCGACAAATTAGAATGCGCGACGCTGCAGGCAGGACATACGGCTCGTCGCGGTCGACGAAAAAAATGGACGAGCGCACACGTACACGGACGCACACACAGAGCTATCCATTTCCATATCCAAAACAACCCACCTCTCTGATAAAATAGGCCCGCGAGCAATCATCCATTTTTTTCGCCGGCGGCGGCGAGCCGTATGTTCCGCCTGCTGCATCGTCGTGCTCTGATATGCCCAACCATTTTAATTAATATTTCGAAATTTTACGTGGTTGTTCGAAAAATGACCTATACAATATTTGTTTACTTTTATCTGTTCTTCCTATATTTTTCTTCTTGGACGTCTTATATGGGATACCCTGTATATGTATACCGGAAAAGTAGTATGAACAGAGTGGCCGATGCACTATCCCGCCAACCGGTAATCGCCGCAATACAGCCCACGACAGAATGTCAATGGTACAAGCAAAAAGAAAAACAAGTTACAGATCAACCGCATTTATTTCCGGATTACCAAATAAGGAATGGCAACCTATATAGGCATATTCTCCACAGTCTTGACTTCAAAGAAGTATCAAGCCATGTCCAATGGAAGCGATGCATTCCGCGCGACCAACGGCGGGAAATACTCCGGAAATATCACGATGACCCATCGGCAGGTCACCTCGGGATCGCGAAAACAATCTACCGATTGGCTCGGCTATACTATTGGCCAGGAATGTTTAGAGACATCAGCTAATACGTAAAAAAATGTAGAAACTGCATGGCCCACAAGGCATCGCAGATGCAACCAGCAGGGCAATTACACGCCACGAATGTACAAAAGCCGTGGGAACAGATCTCTCTAGACCTAATAGGACCGCTACCAAGGTCTAAGAAGGAATATACTTGGATCCTCACGATGCAGGACCGATTCTCGAAATGGATCGAGATAAAGCCCCTACGCCAAGCAACGGCTACCGCAGTGGCACAAGGCTTCCTTGAGGAAGCCGTCTACCGACACGGATGCCCCGATATTATAATATCGGACAATGGGACGCAGTTCAAATCGGGGAATATGAAGAAAATTACCAAGGAGCTAGGGATACAACACCGGTGGACACCGTTGTGGACTCCCCAATGCAACCCCGTAGAAAGAGTAAACCGAACAATAAAAACAATGATCTCCCAATACGTAGGAAGAGACCACAGAAGCTGGGATGAACATTTAAGCCAAATAAAGTTTGCATTTAATACAGCTCAGAACGAAGGCACAGGGTACACGCCAGCGTACTTGAATAATGGTAGAGAGCTCGCAGGACCACACTAGAACTAGAACGGAAACAGAGCCACGCCGCGACATCAACAAAGCTCCGCGAACAATTGAAAGACGCGTATGAACTGGTAAAAATCCATATGGTTCGTGCGTTCCAGAAACAGGAGAAATATAATTTAAGGAGAAGGTCCTGGAAACCGAAAATCGAAGACATTGTATGGAAAAAGGCGCATACATTATCTAATAAAGATAAAGCCATTAACTCGAAATTAGCGCCTAAGTATATAGGACCACTAACGGTAAAATGAATTATCTCGCCAGTAATCGTAGATTTAATCGACGAAAACAAGAAGTGGCACAAACATATAGACGTACACGACCTAAAAGCAGAGAAAAACGAGTAGACAACAAGATTAATCCCTTCTTTCCTTCCTCCCTCACCGAGCAATTAAACAAACCTAGAGAAGAGAATTAGGATATTAAAAGGATGAGCCAAGCTTAGGGGGACAGTACGACGGAATCGAGTGAGCCATCGAGTCCACATAACGCAACGAGTTAAAGCAAAATGAAAATCAACCAGGAACTGAAAATTTGGCTCGAGAACTGGGAACCGCCGAAAGAACAATTACCCGAGCAACGAGACCATTACCCAAGCCAGTTTTGGCCCGACACACTAAAGGTAAACACGGCACAGACGATCAAACATATAAACACATCACAAATCGATCACACATACAACACACCAAAGATCAGAAACAATGATATAAAAGGAACAAAACCGCAACACCAAACACTAATCCACAATCATGGACATAGACGAAACGATCAACAATTTATTGACAACCTGGAACGAGTCGGAGGCCCAGGCCCTATGGGACTCGTTAATCACAATCGAAGGCGCGAACTAAAACACAGAGAAACGAGGCCAAACGGTAATAAGAAAGCTCCCACCAGGGAAAAGACTACCAACGGACATATCACCCAAAAAGCCGAGGCTAAGACCAGCAGTTCCCTGCCTGAAACCACCACCGTCAGCCATAATCGCACATAAAAAACGCCAAGAACTGATGGGCAAACAACAACCACTAGCATCACCAAAAAAAACCGACCGCACATTAGGCCGGCGACATGGAGCGGACACACAAACGACAAACCGGCAACAACCATAAGCCAGACACCGAACCGGGCCTCCATCACCACGCACACCAACAACGGGGGCGAGTCTCCACCCGGAAACAGAGCAAAACCTACGGTGAAAGTAATATCAAACAAACCATGTCTGATAAGAATCCGGTTAATATCAACAATAGAGGAACCTCGGCTCACAACCGACAAATCTCCAATCCGCGTACAGATCTCCGACGGGCGTACCGTCGACGTGCCACATTATGCGGCACATATATCGCACAAATACCGACGGTATGTTGACGGAGAACTGTGGAGATTTAAGTTTTCGAAAACAGGCGAATTACTATTCGCGTACAAAGTAAAATAAAACATATTTTTCAATCCGTAGTATGTAAGGTTTAGACCGTTAATAAGGCGAAAGGACTAAGGGTAGATTATAATTTAGATATAAACTTGCGTTTGAATATTAGGCTAAGTTAGTAGGATAAGTGTTGTAAATAGTTAGATTTAAGTGCCCGGGACAGGCACTACGAAGGAGGGGGAGAGGGGAGATGATCCACAGAAATAACGGATCGTCACGACAATCATGTAAAGGATTATTTACACTGAACAACCGTGCGCCGAACAACCGCGACGTCAACATACAGCTTCGCTGTCTGCTAAAACGGGTATAAAAGCCGACGCGAAAACGCTATCGAGAGAGATCCGCCGGAGAGCTCCTCTGAGGCGCTCAACCGACCAGAACTCGCAACCTCCTAGAAATCCTATACCGTTCCGTCGACCGAAGTGGATACGCGACGTCGACACCCTTTCTCTAAACCGTTCTGTCGACCGAAGTGGATACGCGACGTCGACATCCTTGCTGTATACCGTACCGTCGACCGAGGTGCATACGCGACGTCGACATCCTTTACCTAACATCGCTCCGACAACGCATAACATCTCTAACACTTACAAGTCACGAGATATCCCGCGACGACGATCGCCTCGAAACCGATTCGGTTAAAAGCCGATCAACAATAAGCTTAAATCCCGCCGAGTCGACAAACTCATAACACAGGCGAGAGACATCGCGAAACAATCCCGGCCGCGTCCCGGCGACCGCGCTCGCGCCTAGACGCTCGTAACTGATCCCGCGACGACAACATAGGCTCTTGACGAGAGCAAAAACGCGACCACACGTCAGCGGCGTAACTTCACATGTACATACTTGTAAATAACTCTTATATTAGAATATAGTTACACATTTATTATTAACTACACCACTGCTTTTCATTTATCGAGCGAAACCTTGGATCGCACCGACTAAAACTACCCCGCACGTAACGCAAGGCCGTTACAAAATCAAATCAAATAAAGTTGATTAATTCCCATATAGCATAAAATGTTAAAAAAACGTTGATGAGACGTTGCAATATTGAAGATAGAAGCGTAAATGTTTTTTCTGCATGAAATTTATGTTGATTTTTCAACATTGATTACAAGATATAGCTACAATGTTGAATATATATTGAACAAAAAGTACAATATATATTGAATATATTGAACAAAAACAATATTTTGCAATGTTGCAACAATATTTGAGGTCTATTGAAAATTATATTATTGATAATATTAATGAAAAATTTGTTATTATATAATAATAATAAAATAAATTATTATTAAATTTTATTAGATTAATATATATATATATATATATATATATATATATATATATATATATATTATACATATTATATTACAATATATCATACAATATAATCATATATATTTTTCTTATTATTTATATATAAGATTGAAATATGTTTAAGCAATTTTACGCAAACCCTGAATATTCTCTTATTTCATAATATTCTCTATTATATAGAGTCTGATGAAAGCTGTATCGATAAAAAAAATGCATAAAAAACATTAAAGTGGAAGGAATAGTCGAAGTCATTTTGCAAATAATTAAATAAACTTTAGAGATATTAAATAAAATAGGTGAATTAACGCGTTTGCTAGGTACGGTATAATATACTGTGAACACTGTAAGTATACATTTTATACGCATAAATTGTAAGAACATCGTTGGAGTCATTGGAATCACCGCGTGCCACTCGATCGTCATGTTAATGGGGGTTTCTACTTTGTTCGCCAGGAAAAATGGATAATTTTTTGGAATTTATAGAAAGGGAACTATTAAAGATAAAATTCTAAAATACATTTGGAATACATTTAAATTTATCTTAATTAAACATAAAAAAATCGCTACGAAAATTTAAGTAATAGACAAGCTGGGCGGGCCGGGTGGGCGGAGTGTGCGGCGGAACGAGATGGCTAGCTGGTGGAAGTTCTTAGAGGCTGAAAAATAACCTGAAAAAAAAATAAAAATTTTTTTATAATCTAGAGATTTGTGCTTCATATAACTAAAATAAAAAAATTACAAAAATTTCTTAGTGAGTTGTAGTCATTCAAACAAAAAATGTGTTATTTTTACGAAAAAATTTGCAGTTATTTATTCATAAACAAAAAATTTTCAATATTTTCTCTTTATTCTAGTCTACTTTAAAGAAGCGGTATTTCCAAACATTTTAAGATCAAAATCATATCGATCGCATGATTTGTGATTTGTACAGAATTTTCACCGGCTTCAAAAACGTCATTTCGAGAAAAACGCGTTTAAAGTTTAAGTAGTACTTACAGCTAGTCGGTGATCCCAGGACCGTATAATACTCCCT
>NW_022639648.1:52140-58224 GCF_010583005.1 Odontomachus brunneus
ACTCGCAACCTCCTAGAAATCCTATACCGTTCCGTCGACCGAAGTGGATACGCGACGTCGACACCCTTTCTCTAAACCGTTCCGTCGACCGAAGTGGATACGCGACGTCGGCATCCTGTCCATATATCGTTCCGTCGACCGAAGTGGATACGCGACGTCGACACCCTTTCTCTAAACCGTTCTGTCGACCGAAGTGGATACGCGACGTCGACATCCTTGCTGTATACCGTACCGTCGACCGAGGTGCATACGCGACGTCGACATCCTTTACCTAACATCGCTCCGACAACGCATAACATCTCTAACACTTACAAGTCACGAGATATCCCGCGACGACGATCGCCTCGAAACCGATTCGGTTAAAAGCCGATCAACAATAAGCTTAAATCCCGCCGAGTCGACAAACTCATAACACAGGCGAGAGACATCGCGAAACAATCCCGGCCGCGTCCCGGCGACCGCGCTCGCGCCTAGACGCTCGTAACTGATCCCGCGACGACAACATAGGCTCTTGACGAGAGCAAAAACGCGACCACACGTCAGCGGCGTAACTTCACATGTACATACTTGTAAATAACTCTTATATTAGAATATAGTTACACATTTATTATTAACTACACCACTGCTTTTCATTTATCGAGCGAAACCTTGGATCGCACCGACTAAAACTACCCCGCACGTAACGCAAGGCCGTTACAAAATCAAATCAAATAAAGTTGATTAATTCCCATATAGCATAAAATGTTAAAAAAACGTTGATGAGACGTTGCAATATTGAAGATAGAAGCGTAAATGTTTTTTCTGCATGAAATTTATGTTGATTTTTCAACATTGATTACAAGATATAGCTACAATGTTGAATATATATTGAACAAAAAGTACAATATATATTGAATATATTGAACAAAAACAATATTTTGCAATGTTGCAACAATATTTGAGGTCTATTGAAAATTATATTATTGATAATATTAATGAAAAATTTGTTATTATATAATAATAATAAAATAAATTATTATTAAATTTTATTAGATTAATATATATATATATATATATATATATATATATATATATATATATATTATACATATTATATTACAATATATCATACAATATAATCATATATATTTTTCTTATTATTTATATATAAGATTGAAATATGTTTAAGCAATTTTACGCAAACCCTGAATATTCTCTTATTTCATAATATTCTCTATTATATAGAGTCTGATGAAAGCTGTATCGATAAAAAAAATGCATAAAAAACATTAAAGTGGAAGGAATAGTCGAAGTCATTTTGCAAATAATTAAATAAACTTTAGAGATATTAAATAAAATAGGTGAATTAACGCGTTTGCTAGGTACGGTATAATATACTGTGAACACTGTAAGTATACATTTTATACGCATAAATTGTAAGAACATCGTTGGAGTCATTGGAATCACCGCGTGCCACTCGATCGTCATGTTAATGGGGGTTTCTACTTTGTTCGCCAGGAAAAATGGATAATTTTTTGGAATTTATAGAAAGGGAACTATTAAAGATAAAATTCTAAAATACATTTGGAATACATTTAAATTTATCTTAATTAAACATAAAAAAATCGCTACGAAAATTTAAGTAATAGACAAGCTGGGCGGGCCGGGTGGGCGGAGTGTGCGGCGGAACGAGATGGCTAGCTGGTGGAAGTTCTTAGAGGCTGAAAAATAACCTGAAAAAAAAATAAAAATTTTTTTATAATCTAGAGATTTGTGCTTCATATAACTAAAATAAAAAAATTACAAAAATTTCTTAGTGAGTTGTAGTCATTCAAACAAAAAATGTGTTATTTTTACGAAAAAATTTGCAGTTATTTATTCATAAACAAAAAATTTTCAATATTTTCTCTTTATTCTAGTCTACTTTAAAGAAGCGGTATTTCCAAACATTTTAAGATCAAAATCATATCGATCGCATGATTTGTGATTTGTACAGAATTTTCACCGGCTTCAAAAACGTCATTTCGAGAAAAACGCGTTTAAAGTTTAAGTAGTACTTACAGCTAGTCGGTGATCCCAGGACCGTATAATACTCCCTCTTCCTATTCATATAGCTCGTTTTTTATTGCAATCTCCAATCGATGGGCAGATCGGGCTTCTTTTGAAGCTTGTTGTACGTTTGAGAGCACGTTTGTCAGCGTTTCTTATCGGTTTATTGTCTCGTCTGTAGCCATTATTGACGCGTTCATCCCAATCTTAATTCCCATGGCTTCCATTATTCGAAGCACAGAATTAAAATCTTCATTTAAAATGCATGCTGCCAAAAATGATGATGGAATTAGTTTTTTTTCGATAGTTTTTCTTGTGCAGAATATGTGTTTCGGTACAAAACTCCAAATCAAAGAGTTGAGACACTCGTTATTGTTTTGAGTGTGGCTACCTAAATATCGTTTCAATAAATCCGACGATAAGTCCTCATAAATAGATCGAATGACTTCTTGGACCTGACGTAAGTGGAGCTGGATGTTTATATTCTGACAAAACGTTATTAGCTTCGGCTAGTTTCCATTTACACCATGATGATTCACCGGACACTTATGGTGTTGTGGATTCTCATCCGTCGAGCACTTGTCATAAAAAGTAGCCCATATTGCATCTTTCATAGCATCGACAGAATCAGAATTACGGATTCTTGCCAAACCGTAGTATGTCGATAGTTCATTTATTAAAGTATCGGTTAATTTTCCAGGACCCTTACCACCAAGTTCTTTATTGTTTTTCTTAGCGGCTCTCAGTCAAGAACCCATATATTTTTTTACATGTCCAACACGTAGAAATATAACAAAAGAATAATAGAGCAGTTGCAAAGACCCAAAAGAGGGTGACACACATATAAGCCGCAGCGCTTCGCCCTAGCGTTCCGCAAGGTTACCTGACTTTTCAACAAGCTGTAACTCGATCAATTTTTCGAATTTTGACTTGAAATTTTTACCACATATTTTTGAAAGTACAATCTTTAAGAATATGTAAAAAATCGATTTTTTTGACCCAATAAGGTAGAAACCTCCCTTAAGCAACGCAATCAGGATAGATGGGTGATCGGCATACGGCTTCGGATTCGAAGGGATTTTGAGGGAGGATTCGCGAAAGTTTTAAAATGTGTTTGACAATCTTCGGTTTCTAGCAGTTCCCAGATAGAAATGCGTGATGATCATGTTTCATTACAATGTGACTTCATACTATGACTCCAATTTGATACTTTTTTAAAGATCATTACGTGATCTCATGACATGAGCAGCAGATGCACACAAATGATGTACAAATTATGTTGCAAATTTTTGACATGATGTTGATTATTACTATTAAATGAAGTATTTTTGTAACATCATAACATGTCTATATTCTGAGGCGCATATGAGCCCGCATTGGTGTCTATTCTTGTCCTCATGTTTGAAGATATATGAATACAATATAAGTTCAGAATGAATACATTTTTCTATCTGGGTTATAAGACATAAGAACATTAGGAATTAGTTTTTTATTATGAGACAATAAGAATAAATAAGACGTTGAAATGTCAAGGAAAAATCAATAATTGCGAACATTTTTATATCAAGGTTTATGCAACGTTGATTCAATGTTTCTCAATGTTTGCTGCAATATTAACATTGTTGCAATTCAACATTTTTGCAACATTGATTCAACATTACTGTGCTGTATGGGATGCGTCCTCAGAGGAGACTCATATGACCCGCACACGTGTGCGAGCAATATGGGTCTCATATAAGGACGCATCTGTATGATAATATGCGTGCAAGCCGTGCGGATTATACGCACTGCGTGCGCGCACTATGATATCATTGTCAAAATATTTTTTATCTGGGTAGTCAGTAACGTCATGTGTCCTTGGACGTGTATTTAACATCATGTTTTAAGACGTCAAAATGAGTTTTGCAAAATGACGTTATGATAATGTTTAATTTACCATGTTATAAACAAATTTCTTTTTCGAATAAAAAGATAAGTTTACTATTTTTATAGATATATTTTCATATAATAATAACGTTGCAACATTGCATTTTGCAGTGCAGCGTTGCAGAGACATTGCAACACATTGCATTGCAGTGACATTAATTTGAAATATTACTTTGGCAATATTACAGCAATATTTAAAAAATGTTACGAATATATTGGGAGTACAAATAAGTCTCCGCCGTTTTTTATAAAAAATTGGGCATTTATTGTGAAAGAACGGTATCTTATGTTTTATTCAAAGTATTGTCCATCGCTAGTCACTACTTTTTCCCATTTTTCTGGCAGCATACGGATACTGCGTCGGAAGAACGCTTTATCTTTTGAGGCTATCCACGAATCGACCCAATTTTTGGTATCTTCATATGATGTGAAGTGCTACTCAGATAGGCTGTGCGTCATCGATCGAAAGAAGTGATAGTCAGAGGGAGCAATGTCTGGTGAATACGGCGGATGGGGTAAAACTTCCCAATTGAGTGTTTCCAAGTACGTTTTGACCGGCGCCGCAACATGTGGACGAGCATTATCATGCAGGAGAATAATTTTGTCGTGTCTGGAGTAGTAGTGGGCGCGTTTTTCCTTGAGTGCTTGGCTCAATCTCATCAATTGTGTTCGGTAAAGAGCCCCAGTAATGGTTTCGTTCGGTTTGAGCAACTCATAATACACGACACCAAGCTGATCCCACCAAATACACAACATGAGTTTTTTTCCATGAATATTCGGCTTGGCTGTCGATGTTGAAGTATGGCCACGTGGTCCCCATGATTTTTTCTTCTTTGGGTTATCGTAGTGGATCCATTTTTCATCACCAGTGACTATACAGAAAACCCTTTCGTTTATGCCTGGCAAGCAGCATTTCACATGTGCAAAATTGGTGTTCAACGTTTCTCGGCTTCAGTTCATATGGAACCCAATTTCCTTTTGAATCATTCCCAACGATTTTAAACGATGTGAAATTGCTTGTTGAGTCACTCCTAATGTAAGTGCAAGTTCTTCTTGCGTTTGGCACGAATCTTCCTCCAATAATGCTTCCAATTCCGCGTCTTCGTACACTTTCGGTCTTCCGCTACGTTTTTGTCTTCGACATCAAACTCACCGTTCTTAAACTTTTGAAACCACTCATGACAACTTCTCTCACTTAAAGCAGCCTCACCATATGCTTCTACAAGTAATCGATGCGCCTCAGCTGCAGATTTCTTCAAATTAAACAATTAAATCAAAAGTTCCCGCAAATGACGCTTATTCGGCTCAAAATTCGACATTTTCGCACGAAAGAAATTATGTGATGCTGATACAAAATCGTTAATACTTCAAGGTTATGGTGTTGCCAGATGTCCAACCTTACGATATGACGTTTTACATCTGACAATTTCAACCATAACTTACTGGTGGGGCCATCTTTTGTCAAACGGCGGAGACTTATTTGTACTCCCAATAATATATTTTTTACTTATTTATTAGTTATTTCTGTTATTCAATGAGCAAACAATATTTAAAATAACATTTTTAAAAAATTGAAAAGACATTTTTAAAACGTTAAAAATAATAAGACAAGTTCTCTTTTTTCATTAAAATAACGTTTTTTAACGTTTGTCTTGTTTTTTAATATTTAATAAACATAACATTTACTATTTAAAAAACGTTTTTTCTAAATGTTAAAATAAATGTTTATTAAATATTAAAAATAAAAACATTTTTTCAAACATTAAAAAACGTTAAAAAACATCTTTTTAATGAAAAAAGAAGTACTTATCCCATTATTTTTAACGTTTTAAAAATGTTTCTTTAAATGTTTTTTAAATTGTAATGTTTTGTAATGTCAATACATAGGTAAACATATTTTACATAAATATTTTATGCATGTATCTCTAACTTCTCTTTTATTATATGAAATATTAGAATTATAAATAGTTTATTTTTGTAGTTGTACTAAATATTGGGTGTACAACTTAGTTCGGTCCGTTTTCAAAAGATGGCTCTAGGTGCTATAAATGGTTGACGACGACAGCTGATTTTTGCTGTAACGTGAAGTGTCAACATCTGTCAACCAAATATTGTTTACAAGCCTTTGAG
>NW_022639648.1:58234-69038 GCF_010583005.1 Odontomachus brunneus
TATAAAGAGACTATAATTAGTGCTTCGGCTATATGGGGATGATAAAACACGCTTAGTATCAGTTGAAGAAATAGCATAGTAGATAAGATGGTAGACTAGGAACTTGTATGAGGTCTGGAGTTCGCGTTCGACCAGTACTGACAAGGAAACGGTCGGGGGCGTCCCTCACCGAATTTGATGAGCATTGGATATGTTGTAGAGCATCAAAAAACATTAGACACGTATTTTTTTTTATGTGCTTATCTCGAGGTTTAGGGGTTGAAACCACCCCTTGAAAAAAACGGACTTTTTCATTTTTATTTAATATTTCCTAAAATGTGAGGTATATGAAAAAATATTTCAGACAAAAGTTTTACAGTATCTTATGCCCTTTCCATCAGTCTATTCAAATTTTTTAAAATGCAATATTTCACCCCCCCCTCCCTCACCCCTTCGTCACCTTTGCAAATTTTTAAGTTTTTGTAAGGACAAAAATTAAAAAGCATTTCATGCCAAATCCATCGATATATAATAATAGTATGGTTCCTCGATTCAATTCTTGGCAAAACTACATGACTGATAACTTCGCGTTATAGGCACCGCGTTGTGCGAGTAGGTAAGTACTGTACGTTGCGTTGGATTACTTCTCTTCACTTGCGCTATGTTTTATAACTACTTGCGCATATTTTCTCATATTACAAGATAAAAACGAATTAATTCTAATCATATGATATGTAATATACGAAATAAAGACGTAAGCAGAGATAAATATGCTTATGTAACAACAGTAGCAATTGTGCGCGGCGTCGGCTATATAGAACGTAATACAATCGAATGATTCTATTTTTACTAATCACGATCACATGATTCTGTTTCTATGCGGAAAATGATTGCAAAATATATTAATATGAGTGACTTAATATTGTTACTGAAAAACTATGACGCACTAGTTGACCTTGTTTTTGCACTGCACAGATGGTATATGAAATATTTTCTTACATATATGCTTAATCACTTAAGAATATATCTGAAGTACAGTCGTCGATAAAAATATCCGAGTTTCATTTAAGAAATTCGTTACCTTTAAAATTTCTTGAAAACGACATCTACCACATGACTCACATTGGAATCTATGTCCCCCTTAAACCATACAACTTTTGTCTAAAACGTTTCCTTCTAAAACTTACAGGTTTTGAGATATTTGAGTGCATTAATTAAAATGAGTCACCCTGTATATTGTTGTTTTGAAGATCGCAAACGTCGTGCCAAACGACGTTCAGGAATAGAATCATGCGATCGTCATTGGTAAAAATAGATTGTATATACATACCATATAGCCACTATATAAATGTCCGTTGTACCGGAAGACTGACATTTTAACTCGTGAGTTGACAAAGTAAAGAGTTGTGCGTTGTGATAATTGTGCAATTATAATTATAGTTATTAATTTTGGATACACATACATGTGTGCCATGTGTAATTAAAGTATTGTATTATTGTAACTCATCATTTTCTATCACTTTTTACGTAATTCTCTGACTTTGTATCTAAAGAATCATTTGCTAATAAAATGTTGTGATTGATGTTTCGACGAATATTTAAAAGGTACTACTAAAATTGTTATAAGTTGATAAATTTTATTTTTTTGTTTATTTAAAATTTCATAACACCTATGTGATCTATCTCTCTATATCTTTTATAAAGCTGTTTCTCCATTATCACGACATTGATTTATTTTAGATTCACTACATATTTTTGGTATCAACAAAGAGAAGCAAAAGAAGCGGCATTAGAACTAACAGAAGACCACTGCATTTATTATAAAGTATATATTTTTTTTTTATATAATCACAGTTCAAAAGACATACTTTATTTTAATATTTTTTATCAGAATGATGCAATTTAATGCCTTGAACGTTATTACGTTGCTTTATGCAACTTTCAATGTTCTTAATCCTCCACAAAGTCCAATAACTCTAAAGGAAATTGAAATGAACGAGAAGATTGAATATATGTTGAGAGAAGTAGAAAATGATAATGAATTTGAAATAGAACAGGAGGATACTTTAGATTTTTACAATACATATGAAGTTCCAGAAGCAGAAAATGTTGATTTATTACAAGAAAATGAAGGGCAAGAATATCTTCCAGAAGAAGTTATTTGCGCTTCCGTTGAAGCAAGTATATCACATGACTATAAAAAACAAGCAATAGATTATTGGAAGAGCGGTAAAACAGGAGCAAGATCGCTTGAAGGAGTTAAAAGAAGATTTAGAAAGGTAACATCTATACGACAATTACGACGGTGGGACAACCAAGTAAATGAAGGCGGTAGTAGAACAGAAAAATTAAAAAGGATATCTCAATACACACTAAATCGCTTCAATGAAGCACTTGAAAAAGGAATGATTATTCATGACATTGACATCGCTCGATGGGCATCTCGAGCGCAAGAAGAAGAAAATGTGGACAAATTCAAAGCTTCAATGACGTGGGTAAAAAGATTCAAAATTGCATATAATATTGTGTCTCGGAAAATAACCAAATTTGTCACGAAAAAATCCTTATTATCAAAATCAAATTTTGAAAATAAATGCAATACATTTATTGAAAACGTAAAATATTACATTGGTAGATATGGATTAGAAAATATTTATAATTCTGATCAGAGCGGATTTCAGTTAGAATTTCATTCCGGTCGTACGTTATCACATAAAGGCACAAAAAAGATAGAATCTGTAGTACAGTCCATATCAGCAACTACGCATAGTTATACTATACAGCCGACAATTTCAGCGGATGGTAGATTATTGTCTCCGCTTTTCATTGTTTTAAAGGAAGTAACAGGAACATTTGGTCCTAGAGTACAGGAAACTATGTTCAAAGCGCCTAATATTTTTGTTACGGCTTCTACATCAGGAAAATTAACGTCAAATCATGTAAAAACCTGGTTGAAAGAAGTATTTTTTCCGAATGTTGGGCCACAATCTGTATTATTATTAGATTCTTGGAGTGGGCATTGTCCCAACATAATAGCGGAAACTAGAACAGATTATGCAACAGATATTGTTTTTCTAACAATTCCAGCCGGTACAACAGGACAAATACAGCCATTAGATGTATACGGCTTCCGATTATGGAAAAATTTTATTAGACATTTTTCTGATACTGTTTTATTGTTAAATCTTGCAATTGAACTTCATACTAGAAATAATATTTTGAAATTACAATCATTAACGCACCATCAATTCTCGTCGCCTAGGTTTCAAAGTTTATTTCGATATGCATGGTTTAAAAGTGGATATGTAGAGATTAGACCAACAGAGTTTCAAACACCGGTTGAATTTTGTTTCCAAAGGGATTCGAAAGTAAATTGCGATATTTGTGGCGAAACTGCCATAATTACTTGTTCTTGGTGTAAAAAATCGCTTTGTATTACACATTTTTTCCATGATCATCATCTTTGTAACGAATATGTGCAATAAATATAATACATTATCCGTTCATATGCAAATTCTGTACTGTTGCTTTAAAATATATTGTTAAATAAATATTATTGTCAAATATTGTTCTACTACAATTTATTATTCCTTTCTACTTTGTTTCCTTATATTACTATTCCATAATTTATCCGGAGTTCTCTGTTATCTTTAGCAATTAGTAATTATATATTGTATATTCACATTACACGCTTTCTCTCTCTTGCAAAAGTAATAGAATATGTGTTTCTTTTATTTCATGCATTACAATTTTATTTTAACCTGCCTTGATCTTGTATCAATTTACTTTGCAGTAAACATATTTAATATACATTGAAAACTTCTGTACAAATTGCGACGCCGCGCACATTTGCTACTGTTGTTATATATGCTTACTGTTGTTTATCTCTGCTTACGTCTTTATTTCGTATATTACATATCATATGATTAGAATTAATTCGTTTTTATCTTGTAATATGAGAAAATATGCGCAAGTAGTTATAAAACATAGCGCAAGTGAAGAGAAGTAATCCAACGCAACGTACAGTACTTACCTACTCGCACAACGCGGTGCCTATAACGCGAAGTTATCAGTCATGTAGTTTTGCCAAGAATTGAATCGAGGAACCATACTATTATTATATATCGATGGATTTGGCATGAAATGCTTTTTAATTTTTGTCCTTACAAAAACTTAAAAATTTGCAAAGGTGACGAAGGGGAGAGGGAGGGGGGGGGTGAAATATTGCATTTTAAAAAATTTGAATAGACCGATGGAAAGGGCATAAGATACTGTAAAACTTTTGTCTGAAATATTTTTTCATATACCTCATATTTTAGGAAATATTAAATAAAAATGAAAAAGTCCGTTTTTTTCAAGGGGTGGTTTCAACCCCTAAACCTCGAGATAAGCACATAAAAAAAAATACGTGTCTAATGTTTTTTGATGCTCTACAACATATCCAATGCTCATCAAATTCGGTGAGGGACGCCCCCAACCGTTTCCTTGTGAGTAAATTTTCAAGTGCGAAAATAATAAAAAATCAAATAAAACAGCTAAATTATATTTAAAATCAATATAAGCTGACTAGTTGCAATCGTTTTTGCAAAATATATATTTTTTTTAATCGGTGCCATACGTCATTGTTACAAATACATCACTGTGATATTTTTCTTCATATAATAATGATCATTTTTCTTCATATCATAATGATATCACATATGTGACAAAGCGGACATCACCGTGATTTCTTTGTGACTTCATTGCGACATAGTTTATTGTCGCAGAGTAACGTTATTGTGATGTCACTGTTACATTTTGTGCTATGTGGGTATTGTGTTAGAGATGTCTTAAAAATGTCTTAAAGACATCTCGATTCTGGGCATTTGTGTTGTCTGAGTAGTCTGCAGAACATATTTGACAGACCTATTCTGTTGAATACAATATAATTATTTAAAACTTATTGTATTAAAATATTTACAAGTAATTAAAGGAAAATATACACATACATAGTACAATAAAAACGATGAAATAAAATTAATCATCTCCAGATAAAAGGAGAGAGAGGGGGAAAGAGAGAGAGAGAGAGAGAAAGAGAGGGAAAGGAAGAATTACGAGTCTTCCCAGCAAGAAATCATTAATACAACGTTGCTACAATGATATTGAAGAACCTGTAATATTCAAATATGTAGTGTTTAATATTGTATTAAACATCATTATGAATATACTTTGATCGCGATTTGGAAGTTTCAGTAATGTTGAAATAGGTTTGCTATAACGTTTTAATCGGCAGAAATATTTTTAAGATGTTGCATTGGTCTCAAATAAATGTTAAAGTAACATTTAAAAAATATGTTTTTTGTAATGTTTTAAAGCGTTTAAACAATATTCAGAAAAATCATATCACAAAATAACATGTGAAAAATATAAATGTAATATTATTAAAAAATGTCCTAACAATGCACATGAAGTCAACGTTTCTAAACGTTAATTTAATGTTTCTTGCTTATTGGGTTAATATCTTTGAAAATAGAAATGTTGGAGAAAACTTTTCCTAGAAAATTTTATACTGTAGAAAGTAGGTCATTATTTTATGATAATAAGTATCTTATAAGAAAAGTGGACTAAAGAGTATTTGAACATTAATTTTGTTATTTTAGTTATTTTAGATCAGGGTTGGGTAAGTTACTTTTGGTTTTTAACTGAGTTAAATTAAAAGTTAGTTCGCTATAAAATAAATGAGTTTGCGTTAAAAGTTACTCAAATGAAATACTAACTCAGTTAAAAGTTAAAAAGTTAAAAGTTATAAAAAAGTTAGAAGTTATTTACGGAAAATTTAATTATCTAAAACTATATATGTATCTTTTGATTTTATAATTATTCTTTAAATTTAGCTTAAATATATGTGAAATAATGAAAGTATATTAAACAAATTGACCAATCACAGTTAATTATTTTTTGACCGTAAAGAGAATAGTTGATTGTGATTGGTCAATTTCCTTACTGCTTACGTCTTACTGCTTAAGTTTCTTTATGTGTATCACTAGCTTTACATCCCGATTTACAATAAGTGTAGTAAGCTTTAAGCCGTAAGAAATTGACTAATCACAGTCGACTTATAGAAGAATAATCAATTGTGATTGCTCTATTTGCTTACTACTTATTTCTTACTACTACTCCTGCTGCCATTATAGAGAATGTATTATGCGTCGTCTACAATGACAGTAGGAGTAGTACTAAGAAATGAGCAGTAAGCAAATTGACCAATTCCATTTTCACGATTCAAGAAAAATCGATTGTGATTGGTCCATTTACTTACTGCTTATTTATTACTACTACTCCTACTGCCATTGTAGACGACGCATTACAATGCTGGAAGCTTTATTCTACTTTTCTTTAGCATGTAATGAACAATAAAGATAGAATGACGCTTATAGGGCTATAAGTGTGATGTAAGCGTGAATCGGACATCCATAGTCAAATCTTTTATTAAAAGTAATTTCAAGTTCATTTTTAGATGCTTCGTAGCCAATAAAACGATTCGTTCAGTATCTAAAAATAAATTTGAAACGATCATAAATATAAAATTTGGTTATGAGTACTGCTCTTATATACCTGTCTGTTAAAGTGGCTGATGATTTTTACGCAACTTTAATATTGATGAAATAAATTAACTTAATTGAAAAAAGTTTAAGTTAATGCATAAAAATTAACTAAGTTTAAGTTAAAAGTTAACTTATTTAAGCTTAACTAAGTTGCGTTAAAAGTTACTAACTATTTAGCTTCTAACTTAACTTTTAACTTTTTTAAAAGTTATTACCCAACCTTGACTGTGATTGTGTTTTTTTGTTACGTAAATCGATTTCACTTCTCACTTTTGCATCTAAAAGCATTGAAGTAAAATAATTCGAGAATGAATATTTATTAAAACAAAAATATTTTTTTATTTTATTTATCATTTTGATATTATTATTATCAATTTTTCCTAATATCATGAAACTTTTATCTAAAATAGAAATTTTTATAGCATTTTTACTTTTCAAATATTTTTTGTTAAGATAGTTTGAAACATATAATGACTTGACATTTTTGCGACTCTATTCTGTGTATATGTGTATATGGTGGATATAAAATTAATATACAGGGTGTCCCGAAGTCCCATGATGACCCTTGGTGAGAACGTAGAACGGATTGAGGTGAGCAAGAAAGTCCTGTGCCGTTTTGCGATATTCGCAATAGTTTTTGAGAAATTAATTATTTTGTCTCAACAAATCAGCGTACAGAAAGCGGCAGCGGAAAGAAAGATGCCTTCGGCCGACGTGCGACCGTGACACTCGCGAATCGTATCTCGCCGCATCCCTCCGCCCATAGCTACGAGACATAGACTCGCTATGTTTCGTAGCTATGGGCGGAGGGATGCGGCGAGATACGATTCGCGAGTGTCACGGTCGCACGTCGGCCGAAGGCATCTTTCTTTCCGCTGCCGCTTTCTGTACGCTGATTTGTTGAGACAAAATAATTAATTTCTCAAAAACTATTGCGAATATCGCAAAACGGCACAGGACTTTCTTGCTCACCTCAATCCGTTCTACGTTCTCACCAAGGGTCATCATGGGACTTCGGGACACCCTGTATATATATATATATAGAATTAATTTAAAATAAGCATTTTATAAAGAAATTATGCATATTATTTTACAGATGTAAAAAGGTATACGACGGAGTTACTCATGCAGGAAAGCTTTATCCAAATGCATATCTTATCATGATTTTAATAGGAACATTGAAAGGTTAGTTATAAGATATATATGAAATATATACCAGATAGGACAATAATTTTGTCTGTCTCCGTTATATCTGTTATTTCAAATGATATAGGAAAGTAGTGCCCATAAAAATTGTATGGTTTTGAAGAACACATAATATAGTAACAATGATTCTTTTGTGAGATATGCAAGAGATTTGGACATACATTTTTTAAATAGAATTATGGTTTGTCTAATACACGATTTCTCCGATAATTCTATATATAAAAGTACTGGGAAAAAGAACATCGAAAAGTGAATGTTTTACGAGATATTTATTTTATTTTGATACTTTCTTTACCATAAGATATGAAATATTTCGTTAAATATTAATTATTTGATTATTTGACTTTAATACTTTTGTACATAGAATAACAGGTGAAATTGATCGTTAAAAAATACATAGCGAAACCTTAAATAAAATTATTACATTTTGTAAATTCATTGATATAACATGCGAACATTAATATTACTGATTGAATTCTCTCGCCATTCTATGTTCAAAATTATGAAGGTTGCCGAAATATAAATAATTTATGAAATATTTTATATCTTGTTCTTGAAACTATCAAAATTGTAATGTCTATGTTTAATACAGCCGGCTTACACTCGCTGGCATATTCCAGGATTCGGGAAGTGTAGGTTCAGATGAATTGCAGTAGTCCTTTCTTTTTATCTAAATGCGTAACTTTAATAACAAGCTGAGTCAATTATAATTTTTGGATTTCGGCTGCCCAGTTTACAATATTCGCGGTGCTTGCCGTTCTTTTTGCCGCGTGTGGTCGGTTACGCGGTGTTTACGTGTGCCTGTGGTCTACGTCTTCTAGACGCGTTCGGGCGACGAGGTGAGAGACGTGATCGTTTGTCTCTATTGACGGCGTGTTTGATTCGTCTCGCGTCATTTGGATATTTAAATGCTTGACAGTCGCGCTGTACGACTAAGAAACCTTCGTGCTAGCGAATACATCAACTATGAGGCTCTAATTGAGGTTGCGAATACGCTACCCCCAGAAGCATGATATATGGATATATGCATCCGCATCCGATATTCAAGGTGTGAGGAACCGGCGCATCTGTGGGTTCCTCGGAGAAAGATCGCCGCGCATTCGCAGCTAGCTTGAGCTTTTAGTGTCGCGTATCCGCTACACTTAGTCGGGAAAGGATAGCTGTGTATCCGCGGATGATGTAAATACTGATACTGATGTAGTGTATCCGCCCTTATCAGTGGGAAAGATTCTGCGCATCTACAGATGAAGCCTTCTCGTATGAGTGTCTTGAGATCTTTTAAATTCTAATATTCGAGAAGATCTTGTTTTACTGTTGACGGTCTCGGTTTATATATTGTCGCGTTCGGTTTCTCGTATGACTCCGCTTATTGTTCGTACGCTTCCGATGGAGTCCGGCGCAAAAGTTCGGTCGCGTTCGATCGAATTTGGCGCTGCCGCGTTTCAGCTGTTTACGCTTATTGTCGATGTTGTTGGTCCGGTTGTGTTTTACGGCGCTGGTGGTGCCGCGATTGTATATGATATTTCGTGACGTTTAGTAAGGTATCGTTATATCACCTTCCCTGTTTGTGGACGTTCGCCTTGGACTCTTTACATTTTTTTTCTATCTATCTTCCTGATCAGTGTTACATTTCCGCTCACGTTGAATCGAAATTTCTATAGCCCGTCGTTTAAAAAAATTCGGTATCTACGGGATACATGGGCTGCGGTATATGGGACGTCAATGATTCGCCCTTTGGAGATGGTGACTCGGACAGATGGTTTTCCGTCGAGTCGTTCGGTACGATTAGGCGGAATCATTTTTCTTGATTTCGGTACGGAAAGCCCGTTATTTCCTGTTTTTTCGATTTTTCTCTTGTGATCCGGCTGTTTCCTCGTTGTTTCTGCGCTTGTTATCTCGCGTTGGGACGGTGTTTGTTGTCATATTACACGACGTAGTAACGGTTTCTCGATGCGCGTTTTTGCTCGTAATTCCTTTCGCCGGTTTTATTTCGACGTTGTTCGTTTGCGTCGTTCTGTGCCGTATCCCGCACTCTTCAAGAATTGCTGCCAATGTGGCTGATTTTAACTGTAATACATTGTCAGTTCAACTGTGATACGGAGATCAGTTTCTTTGGACATTCGTAGCGTAAAATTCTTAATATTTTCGTGAGTGCTGCTGCGATTGTTTTCTTCAGGGGTTTCATTTTCAGTCATTTTGAGAATTTGTCCTGGATGGCGAGTACTCATATGTGTCCTTGTTTCGACTGCGGGAGTGGTCCAATCAGGTCGCTTGCTACTTGTATCCACGGCTCTTCTACTGGTGTTGCGTGCAAAATCCCTGCTAGCTTTAATTGCGCTGCTTTGTGTGCTAGGCAGCTTTTGCATCCTATGACCTCGTTATTTCCCTAAACATTCCTGGCCAATAATATAATCTTGCTATTCTGGCTATCGTCTTTGCTGTTCCTAAATGTTCTGCCGTTGTGTCGTTATGATATTGTTGTAATATCTCTTATCGTTGTTCTCGAGATATGCATTGTTTCTACTGCTTTTCTACTGGAATATCATTACAGTCGAGCGTGTGCAATATATGTTTAAATAATGTTCCTTCTTGTATATGGAAGTCAAGTACCTCCTGCGGGCTTTTCTCGAATTGTTGGACGATGCGTTGATACCATGGACATTGTGTATCTGGGCGTAATGCTGCTATCTCGGGTCGATGTGATAGTGTGTCAGTAGTATATGTATTAGGACCTTAACTTAGTTTCCGCCCGCAAATGTTAGATGGCAATGCAAACAGTTCTAGTAGTTATTACTAACGAAACAGGTAGTTTGTGATTAATTTCGACATTTCTCGATAACATTCAGTCAGCATACACAATTATTTTCCTTAACAACAATTTCTTTTGCTTTGTGAAAAATGGAACGCGATAAAGTGTTTTTTCGACATGTGCTTTTGCACTATTTTGATTTGAAAAAAAGTGTAGCAGAAGTTCATCGATTACTTGAAGAAGGTTATGGTGATCGAGCTCCATCACATACAACATGTAAAGAGTG
>NW_022639648.1:70944-86711 GCF_010583005.1 Odontomachus brunneus
TCAAAGAAACACTGACGCAGCTCGAATGGGAAACTCTTCCTCACCCAGCGTACTCACCAGACATAGCGCCTTCTGATTACCACTTGTTCAGATCGATGCAGCACGGCTTGAGTGGTACACGCTTCCGAAATGTTGAAGAAGTGCGAGAATGGGTGGACGAATGGATTGCTTCGAAACAAACATCGTTTTATCGAGATGGTATCGCCCAGTTGCCAGAAAGATGGCAAAAAGTTGTAGAAAGTGATGGAAAATACTTTAATTGAAATAATTTAAATAAATTTTTTACAATAAATGCTTTTTCTCAGTATTTTTTGGGCGGAAACTAAGTTAAGGTCCTAATACAGCTATCGTGAGACAGGTGGCCTATTTTTCGGTGATGGGGGTAAAACCTGGCGCCAGTATGTCGAGGGGTAGGGGAAGGTTCCCTGGAGGTTAGGTAGGGGTGAGTCGAGAGTGGAGGAAGGGTGTGAATTTTGCAGGTTCGGTTAATATGGCAGGGGGTAATATGCGGAATAAAAAAATGTTAATATTGGAAGGTTAATATTGGGGCGGACGGTATGTCGCCCTCACTGTAAATCGGGTGGGATTATTCAGGGTGATTTATGTATTTTATTTTATTTCTTTTTATTGCATCGTTTTTTACGGAGTACAAACTTCGTCTCCTGCGGTATGTCCGTTGTCTGGAAGTTCCGAGTCTCGACTGATGAGTGAGTCGAGAAGGAGTAGGTGACGACGGAGGAACTAGGGGTAGGGGGTAATTGTCGGTTGCTTCCGTATAAGGGCGAGGGTAATCTATTCTATTGGTTCGTTTAGTGGTCAGCTATGGATATTCACGTGGATTGGTTTTTACCTGGAGGTCCCTCCGCCTCGTCGCCTATGTCGAGAATTTGAGAATGCTAAGTATGACCTGGAAAATTTAGGCAAAAAGAAGACTACTGAAAGTTAGGTAAAGGTGCGGAGCTAGCGGGAGGGAGTAGTCGTCAGATGTCTCCACGTAAAGAGTAAGGAAAATCTATTGGTTCGTTTAGTGGTTAGCTATGGTTATTGACGGGGATTAGTTCTTTCAGCCCTCCTGCATCGTTACTCACGTCGAGAAGTTGAGGGAGACGTTACCAGAAAATTATGACGAAAAGATGCTTGCCGAGTGTTAGAAGAGCGAGATAGATAAAGAAGGGAGAGTAGATCTGGACAGCTATGGTTATGCGATGTTTGGTCTCGGTTTCTTCTTTGATTGTTATATTGAGATGCGGGGGAAAGGTGGGGATGGGGAAGAGTATTACCCACGCGCGGGCCAGTATTATCAGTATTATCGGAGTTAATTGTGGCGGGGTGAGAGAGGAAATGCTTTGGGGCGAAGAAAGAAATATTAAAAAAAAACGTCCATCGTTTATTTATACATACAATCACGAATACATTTCTACTTATTTCGTATACATTTGGAAGTGCAGGATTGAATGTAATGTTGAGAAGTATGAAGTATGGAGCACTTAAGCTTACAATTGGAAAATATTTTATTGAATAATTTTACAATCATTTGGTCGTTTCGCTTGAGATCAGTATAAAAAAGGCTAATAAATTGATTAAGATTATAACCGCAGCACATATAATAAAGAAACACGCAAGAATAGTGTCCGTAAGTTTGCGCCGAATATCCCTGTAGCTGGGTAGTATTCCATTGCTGGGTGATGGAATTTCTTCTAAGTCGAAGAAGGAATCTGGAGTCGATTGGGGACAGTTCGTAGCTGTCGAAGTATGTGCCCGTTCCATGTTTATCGACATAGAAGGCGACCCAGTATTGTCCCGAACGATCATGATTGTCGGTATTAGCGACTATCGCCGTCGACCTCGTCCACACCTTCGGTACTCGGTCGGCTGGATAGACCCCTGAGTATCTAACATCGAGTTGATAGGATAGCGAGCGAATTCATTTTGATAAAGGCGTTTGTAAAGTATTTACCTTGGGTATGATCACCGTTATTTCGCCGCTTGTTCTATCTTCCGTTGTTTCCGCTCCTTCGGCGGTTCTCTTTGCGGCTTCCTCCGGCGAACGCTTTGTTGTTTGGGGCTGACAGAAATTATAGCAAAAATCCACGCTATGGTCGGATGACTTCTCGCTCACTTCACTGATGCTGCTGAGCCTGTCCTCCTCCTCCTCCTTCTCCTCAACCTCCTTCCACTTCTTCTGCTTCCCGTTTTTACCCCCGTACCGCTCTCGCGCGTTTAACCACTTTTTTAATTTACCGGCGTTGTTTAACGCGCAATGAAAATCAGACCCGTACACTGTGACATGATAGCCGTGATATATACATCTTATATCACGCTCGCTCGATGGCAAATATTTAAAGGAGGGAGAGATTTCGACATTATATACGTCTTTCCCTAGTAAATTACGCAAATAATCCGTTTTCTCTTTACTCCTGGTGTAAATATGTCGGACGTTTCTGGATATTTCGCGCAAATGCTGGAACAAATATTCCGGACCGATTTCTCCATTGCACCACTCGATTCCGTGATAATTTTTTGTGAGCCAGTAATTGTGCCGTCTCGTCTTCTTCTTCAATGCGCCAAACGGATATTGCGGTTGTAAAATCCAGTATCCCGTGTATGCTGCGTGAACGGCGACAACAGCGACTTCTTTAGCCATAAAATTATCGTCGTTATCCCGAAAAGCCTGCACGTCGATGCCCAATTCTATATTCACTTATTTCTAATGTTTGCCGAGATCTTTCACTTCGCACAAGTTACCGCGTAAAGGTCTCGAGGAGAAATGTCTAATCCAGCCCCGGGTAGAGCTATTTTTTCAAAGAGTCGCAGTCAACAAGAAGATGGTGAGGGAAGCTGTGGGGGTTTGTTTCCTAACCGACATAATCTACAATGACTTGACGAGAGAAGTCAATTTCTAATACAAATTCTGCGTAGACGGTACAATTAATTGTCGCGGCGAGGGCTCTATCAAACCGTTCTTCCAGCCGTAAACCGCCGTATCTTACGAGATTCCAATGTCCGCGTAATTAGCGAACAAATCAGGGGTAAGATCGAAAGCGAAAAGAGTAAACTCGTTTAAATATTCTTCTCTAGTTATTCCACTACCCTAGTTCAAAAAGTTTCGGGGATATCGGTTTCCGAAAATAGCGTTTGATAAGCTTCGACATAGAGCTGTACCGCGAGCGAAAAGTCGGGCTGTAACGGTCGACTAGGAATTTGTTTACCGTCGACATACATAGAGAAGAAATTTATGCCGAAATTGCCATAATTAAACGGATTTAATTTTCTATCCCCGTCAAATGCTTTATTATCGACAAAGCCGACTATTATTCGTTTTGATAATTGTCCAAGTATGACGTTATCCAGCGATTCTCCTACAACGCGGTAAATCTTGAAAGATTTAACTTGTGAGAAGGTACTTGGCGGTGTGTTTGCGCAGCATTCTCGCGTGTGCGAGCAATTGCGAAAGATTTACTTTAACCCTTCTTATGAGTAAACTAGTTTCTAGAATATGTATTTTCGATGCGCCATTAGCTTCCATGAGACAAAAGATATCTTTCGAATGAACGAGTCGCAGCCGCACTTCCACTCCGTTCAGTAAGAATTTACCTTGATTGAACACGTCGCAATGAAGATGTCCTAAGATCTATCGCTTGTTAGTCTCGTACGAACGTGGTACGCCACTTTAGTCCGACATTTTCTCGCCCCGCCTCCGCCCCCGGTACCGCGTCCGTATGCGTGATATCTTCGTACCACAGGGCAGAAGTCAGATGCGATCTTTTTGCCGGTAGCGTAATTTAGCGCCTCGATGTACGCGCGATATGCATAAACGTTGTTCCGATGCGACAAGAGTTTTTGATTCAAATATACATCGATTTGGTTGAAAAACGAATGTAGAAAATAGTTTACGGGGCCTACTTTGACGTCGGCTCTTTGAACTCCTGCCAGCAAGTTTTTTTCTATTCGTACGCGAAGCGACAGCATAGTGTGAAGTCTATGTATTCTTCTCCATGTCCGGGTACGACGAATTCTATGGGGGCGTCGTCCGCGAGAGAGGACACGGGCTTGTAATAAATCCATTGAACTCTCTATGCTTGTTTGGGTGGGTGGTAAAGAGAAGAGATCCAGCTCGTTCTTCAAACACTCACTGGAATGTGTTTGAAAAAAAAACATGCTTAGTTTTCGTCTCGAGAGCGTTTGTTAGGCGATTAAGAGAAAATGTCGGATACGATACGTTTCTTGTTAACACTACGATGTTTTGCGATTTTGCCGCTGCGTCTTCTTGCTATACGTTTCTTTTTCTTCGATAATTTCTTCACCCCCGTATTTCCCAATCTCGTCTTAGTTTCTGACGATTTCGAAGAACTCCTTTTGCCGCCGCGAATACGTTTACGCGAGCCGAATTTAGCGACATAACCGCCGAGTCTGTCGAAAGAAGACTGGAGCTTTTCAATCTTCGTCGCCGAATTATATCTGGATCCCTCCATTAGTTTACTGATTTCTTCTCTGGCCTGCCTCTTAAGATTCTCTCCTGATTCCTTAAGTTGGGTTTTGACCGCAGTTTTCAACGGGGTGTTATTTTCCACGTCCTCGATTATATTAATATCGCTGCATAAAACTTCTGCTCCACCAACGTGTAAAGCGCCGGTCAAATAAGGAAGCGCCCGTCTAAATAGTCCGAGAAAACTCTTAATACCGTAACCGCGCTGATACGGCGAACATATGAAAATACGGGGAATTCCGCCACTGCGACCGCCCCCGGACTGCGCTTCGTAATATTCCTGGTAATGACTCCTATCACATTATAATATTATAGTAAATTCTCTTTAATCGCAGCGCCTAAATTGCAAGATCACCGTTCCAAATTCGAATGGTATACTTTCACTCGTTTGATATTTTATATCTATTTCTATCGTTCGAAAACAATTCAAGCATAGAGGGATGTAATTCGTGTGTGAAAAATTCTTTGTGGTGTTACAACAAAAAATATACCTGTCGAGCGAGTACTCGACCGGGATCACTCAAAGAAGAGGGGAAGAGACATCTCATGTTACGTAAGGCTCGCAGATGTTGCAATAAACGAAGAGTTTATCGGGAATACCTCGCGCTATGCTACCCGGCTCGTCGGACGCGAGTTCCCGCGTTGTCGACGAAATCATGTAAAATAATTCCTCGCTAATTTCGCGCGCGCTCGGTGCGGATTTCGAATTGGGATAGCGCAATATGGATTCACCACATCGGGATATATTAGTTATTAGTTCTTCGCGTTTTTTGTGCGTATCGAACCCTAGCATACGGCCGAGCTTGTCGGAGAATTTTACACAATGGGACAAAGTGCATTGTTTTTTGTCGTACTTGAGACTCATGAAGACTCTGCCACGTGTCGGGAATCCACCCGCCAAACGATGTGCACAGGTCCGATCTCCGCACAGGTGATATTTAAGGCTGACATCAAATCCGATAGATCGCGGTAAACGCCGGAAGTTATGCAGACGATTTCGATCTCAACAGTTTTCTTCGGCTTGTGCTCCTCGATATTGACGAACACGAGTCGGCCCTCCTCTCCGGGTTGTACGTGCAAAAAGCTATAGGGAAACTGAATCTCGGTGAGTGCGACTTCCCATTGCCCGCGCAAATCCACTCGTTGAGGTAATTCCGTGATAAACGACGTAGTCGTATTTTCCGAAAAGTATCGCATGTTGCTGTTGTTAGATAGAATCATGAGAAATTGTTCCCGTATTATGCCCGAGCGATTTCAGATTTGAAACGGATATCCACGAATTAAATTTAGAGAGGTATCGCCAGCTAACTAACAATTCCTTACTGGTGCCGCGACCTTTGCTTTTTATAATCTTGTCGACGATAAACTCCTCTTCTCGAAAATTTTTGCTCACCTTCGTTAGTTCCTGCTCGTAGAATATTCCGTCTATAACTTCACCCGATAGATCGCTTAATTCGTATACTCGCGGCTCTCGCTATACGAGAACGCGATGAATTTGAAATATTTCCTCGCTGCAATTCGCCTCGTATCCTTTCTCGAAGGTGCCTTTTGTTCTACTGACTCGCACCAAATCACCCGCCACGTATTTAGCCTTTCGTTTATGAACTTCTCTTTTGTGCTCGTATCGTCGTTTCGTATTTTCGCGTACGATACGAGCGTTTTCCAGCATAACTCGCCGGCTACATCAAGACGGCGGAATGGCGAGTGTGATTATAGGCACGCGCTATATCCTGCAAAACATCGATGTAACGATGCGTATTCCAATGAGTAAAGTAGCGTCACATTCATTCCTTGAGCATTCTATTGAAGCGCTCGATTACGGCGGATTAGAAACCAAAACCATCTTTCTTGCTCTTTCCATGATACATCCGCGCGAGCGCGCGCGTGTGTGTTCAATTGAATTAATTTCGCGGTCTATCGATAACGGTGGATAGAATAACCGAGTATAGTTCCAATCAGGTAAGGCAAGAATTCTCCTCTTTGCACGATAATTTTCCTCTTGGCTTTCAAATTAGCGCGTTTACTCGCGATATGCCGCAGTGTTGATTTGTACTTGGACAAACGACATTTTTCCCGCTGGCCGTTAGCGGTACGTTACCTCTGAGTGTGTTGAAAGCGCATTCGCAGATACAGGCGATAAAATCGTTACCGATGTAGCGTAAGAAGGAAGCCCGCTCTTTTTTCGTTAAATAGCACAGTGCTTTTTTTCGGCCGATGAAGCGACACGCGATACTCGTTGCTTTACCGCTACTCCCGCGTTTCGATGTTATCGCGAAGATGCGACTGTCGCGATTCGGGTGAACGCGCAGAGTTTTATACGAGATTTTCTGAAGATCTACGCAATACATAAACGCGCGTTATCCGTAGGGAAGATGCACGCGCGAAATTGATATTCGTCGAGAGTGAACTGTTTCAAATCGAGCAGCAAATATCCGTGCAGTCGCGAAGTAGCGTCGTGGTACGCCTCTTCCAGAAACTTCGGATCATCCGGATAAACTTGACGCGCCAAGTGGTGAATTTGAGCGCGATCGCGAGGATTTTTGAATACCACGATGTAATTACTGTTGAGAGAAATATCCCGTTGTCTGCGGCTTTAATGAAAGAGATTTTGGGAGATCAGTATAACGCTGAGGTTCTTGTGATGACTACCTTTTGTGAACAAATCCACAATCACGTCGCACGAGGACGATTCCCTCATAAAGTCGTCGATTATCACTAATTTCGCGCAAAGCGGATCGTGCGAGTAATCATCGGGGCGGGGTAAACCTTCACGAAACTTGATTATATTTCCCCGTCGCTTTCCGACGTCGCACGATTCCGGCTCGGCCTTTTCGCAGCGGTACAACGAATCCACTTCGTGTTGCAGTTGACGATAGGCCTCCTGCCACTCCGCGTAATAGAACAAAATTCTTTCGCAACGGACGTCGAACATGCCGGGCAAATGGTGAAGAAAAGTCTTTACGAAGATCGTTTTACCGCATCCCGTGGGACCGCAAATGGGATCAACATCCAAGGATGCCTCCAACGCACGTCCATGTCGCGAAACAAACGGTTTCTGCGCGCGACTCTGGGAATGAAAAAAGGTCGGCTCGCGAGCGCGGATTTATATCTTAAATCGCGACGGTGGGCTAGCAACCCGCGCGGGGGGGGGGAGGCACGCGGTGATCGCGGCGCTCGCGTCAGCGTACATCCGCGGGGACGCGCGCGCGCGCGCGCCTCAATGAGCTCTTTTCCGCGGCGCGGCGCGGTTCGCGCCGCCGTGGGCGAGCTTCCTCACGCGACGCACAAAAGTTTATTTAGCGTTGGGGGAAAGATACAGCTCGTATCCTCCCAGCGTTAGAGTCGCGATTGTTGAGCTTATCGCGTTGAAACAAGCGATATTTTTCGGTTCGCGCTCAACCGGGACATTTTATCCTCTTGTTTGAAAGTTTTTCTATTCGTACCTTAAACGTCGCGCAAGAAATTCAAAATTGTTTCGCTCGCTCGCTTAAAGCCTAGGGGCGAGGGGGGGGGGTGGAGGGATTGTAAGTATGCGTAAAAACAAAATCGATTTAAAAAAGTTTTTATTTTTTACATTCGTCTTCGTTGCATATAAAAATCCTTATTTTTAAAGGATAGCGCATAAAAGTTACGTTCATCTTTTTACAGGAGGAGTAAACAGTGTATATTCCGTATATTTCGCAATTTTTTTTTATATTTTACAGTTTTTACATTTTTCTTACCCTAGGAATAATTTTAAAATCTTATGTTACAAATAAGTAAAGCAAAGGAGTAAGATATATCGCTATTCGCTGGAGACATAACCGTACGGTACGGAGTATCTGTTGTCGTTAAAACTACGTTTTAGTAATACCGGGGTGCAGGATTTTGTCTCATCTCTTGTGACGATGTCGTGAAATACGGTACGTCGAATCGCGCTAAATCGCAGTTTTATCGCGGTTTTATCCTCGTTCGTCTCTTCTCCTCTCTTTAATTTTTCGTCGGTTAGTAATAATGAATTAATGGAGCTAAAATTATGCACGCGGAAATTTTCAAAATTCTGGATTATTTTCTTCATTTTGCAAATTTACGTCGTTTGCGCGTCCTTCGCCCGTGCAAACGACGTAAGCGTAAAATTATGGGTTAGCGGATACGAACGTCTCGATGCAGCTACAGGGACCGTAACTCTCGAGTTCGTCCGTCATATCGTCCAAAAAATTTCCCGTACGCGGCTCGTACTCGTCGAGATCACCGGTGCTCAAATATATACACGAATCGGTATCGTAATATAACACGCAACGATCTAACTTTTCTAAATACGAATATAGCTTTAATCGGGCTAACGCCGTGGTGTAAACGGCTACCGCGACGCTGGTCAGCGGAGACGGTGTGACGGCTTTTCGTCTCATTCGCCATGAAACATATATCACTTCATCATTTACGGGCAAAACATTTGTTATTTCGTGCTCCGGACTCGTGAGCAGAGCCGATAAACTCCCACTTTCTAACGATCTCAGTATTCGGTAGATTGGACCGTTGGCTGAATTTACTCCAGAAGGAGTTGAGACAGAGCTTCGCGACCGAGCGCAGACCTGGATTTGGGGAGATATTCTCCCTATTAAGAACAAGACTCTCGACTTTCTCGTATTCGCGCAGATACCGTTCCTTGGTCGTGTCTTCGTCATTCGCGCATTCGTTTGATCATCCGCTGGTCTCTTGCTTCAACTGCAGAAAGCAGTCGATATACTCGGCGAACAATCCTCTCCGCCGCGTAACCGGATCGTATCGCGTTATTTCGTAGCTCCATATTTCGCTCACGTTCGTGACGCGATAACCTTTCTCCACAGTTTTGCATAACTTATAAGATATCCATGCGTCTTCGAATTCGCGATCGGCAGGGTCGTCGTGCGTACACGTTTTCACGGTCTAAGAAAATTTTACGATAGGCCAGACACGCTCGTCAAAGAATATTTACATCATTCCGGCAATAGCGCGCTATCTCCTGTTGAAAATTGAATACCGCGTTTTTATCCGTCATTTCCGCGTGCCACGTTAAAAATTGTTCCCGTTCGTCCAATTTTAATGTATCCGGAGAATAATAATCAATATACGGTAGCGGCCCGACATAATTTTGATTTTCAGTTGTATTAAATAAATGCGGAAATACGCCTTTGGCGACGGAATCCTTCAGCCCGAAAGCTTTCGGTAAGCGCCGATAGGCGCATAGGCATGTAATTAACGCTATCGAGAAATTTTGTCCGTCCTACGGTTAGTAATACAATTTTTGTACCGTTTAATATTAATTTCGGTTCGTCCTTCCGCTCTCGAACAGATAGCGCAGGATAAACTGCGAGTCGAACGCCCCCGCATTGTGCGCGATACAGATGAACTATAAAAAACGTTTCGTCGTTTTCGTTGCAAAATCAACGAATTGTTTCACCGGATCATCGCGAAATACAATTTCGCGCACCCCGCACCAACGACATTGCGACGTCATATCGTCCTCTTCCAGGCAAGGTTCGCACGTTTGCTGCGCAACGCAGAGTAACTACGTGGGTTTTAACGTTTGCGCAGCCTTCGAGCATTTTGTCTTGTCGTGTTTCGAAGTCGTAAAATATAAACGCGACGCGACCTTTCCGATCTGTCCTCGCATCATCGCGATCGTCATTATCATCATTATCATCGGTCTCGTCGACATTCTCGAGTTCTTTCGCGCTGACCGATGCCAGTACGCGACCCCCTCGAAGCGGCCGCATGAAACACAAGTGATTCAGCGGTTTCATTGCGCAACATATGCGTCAATAAGCCGCGCCGCACGCGTGTTTTGCGTCCGATTACTTCAAACGTCCGCAATCGTTGCAAAATCTCACGGCGTTACAAACACTTGCCAGCATAAGATTTCGGCGCACGATGATGTTCGAAACAGCTCTCACCGTAAAACACGCGGTTACACGCGTCACAGCTGATCAATCGCGTGTCTAGCTTCTCGCACGGCGGCGCACCAAGATATCGCGGACACGTGTTTGAGCACCGGTGACTCGTTTCACGATGGTAACCTTTATTACAGGGAACGCAATAATATCTGCTAGCCGAGACAACTTTTAAATTCAAAATAGGCTTATAATACCGTAAATGCTCGTAATACATTATATTTAACGTATACTTAGCTATACAAGAACGAGAGGTGAGCGTCGAATATCCGTCATACAACGGAGGGATTCCGCGACCGAAACTTCTGAAATTATAAACAACAATCGCGATATTTTCTAGCGAAAGAAGCTGTTGAAAACGCTCGATCTCCGGGATGCCGCATCCCTCCTCGAGTATAACTATATTGGCGTTCCTCGTTATTTCTTCGGCCAAACGTCTTTGTAACGCGGAATACGAATGTTTTATATTATTCCATTTTCTATGCAGTTCGCCACTGCGTACTATACCGCGTTCACAATAAACGCGAGCCACGACGAGAGAGCGAGGGAGATACATATTATCCCGATTATTTATATTTAAAATCGAGCGTTTTACTACATTCTCGCGCGTTAATTTATTCGATTTTCCCATTCGCCTCGAAGACATTGTACACGTTATTAGAAAACGTTCCGCGATATCATGACCCCGGGCGCTTTGCGTTACCGAGTTTATGAGGTTCCAGATATCCCCGTAAGTCTCGTACCGGGCGAAACGATAATCCAACCGGCCCGCGTGTTAAAGCCGCCGAGATGAAAGATAATCCCACGTAATCGCTCGCGTTAGCGAAATTAACGGCGTAAGAATAGATTTCGCGGAATGCGTTTTCTAAATGGTTAGCGATATAGGTGTCTTCAGCGGGCGGGAGAATCTTTATACTCGCCTCTCGTCCTAAGATACGAAAATGTCTAAACCGCCGCGAGTTTTCTCCCCGTATTTCAATATAATTAAATCTTACGTTACCACATTCGTATATTCCTTCTTGCATAGACTCCTCTCGCGCCCGTTTCATTTTGGAGGAGAGAGCGTGCCCGCGTGTGCCTTTTTGTTGTACTGTAAAAATCAGCTGTTGTACTGTAGAAATCAAGTAATGAAATAAAGAGAAACGCGAGCTCTGTAAAATATTTAATATTTTAAGTCATCTTATAAGCACGTTCGAATTTATTCTTCTGGTGTTACATTGAAATACGATAAATCCCGGTCAGAGTCCCATTGGCGAATCGGGAAAAATCCGAAATTCCTGGGGAATTTCTACATCGCCCGATCACAATATCCTCTCCCATTCTTCTTCTCTTTCCGTGTTGAGAATATACGGCATATAGTCTTCTCCTTCGTTGGAAAGGTGACTAACCGGCGAGTAACTCGGTTCTAGTTCCATTTAGAGTAATTTTGATTAAATTTGAACGTAAAAATATCGAAAGAATTCCGCGTCTACGTGGGTTCGCGCAAAAGTTCTTACTTGATATTTCTGAAGAAAACTCTCGATAGCGGCGAACGTCTTCAGTATTATCCCCGGTATTGTCGCTGTCGTACTCCTCTCTCTCGTTATTATTCTCGCCCCTGTTACCACCGTCTTTGCCGACATCGACGTCGTTGTCGGAGTTATTGGCAACGGGAACGTTGCCATCATCGCCGTCGTCATCGTCGTTGTCGATGCTATCGCCGTCGTCGCTGTTGTCGTCATCCTCGTTGTCGTCGTCCGCGCCGGCAGCGGCGGCTACCGTTTTGGTAGCGTCGGTATCATTTCCGCTGTTTTCTGAAAGTAGAATTACACTTATATCGCATGAAATCGATTTTAATATGACACTTTTGTTATTTTATAAATATTTATGCTGCCTTACGTGTGGGTTCAACAACGACAGTCTCATTAGCAACCGTTTTCACGCTACAAATACTGTCGGAATCCGATAGGCCGGCTTCCGATGTCGGAGCATTATTACTACCTAAAATTTATTTTAGCGTTAGATAATTTACCCGATAAAGCACCTTAAATCCGATACTCCTCTTGACTTATATTTACGCGAAGTCGGCTGATTTGGGAAAGGCTGTTCCTCCGCGAGGCGTTTACGATCCTGCGGAAGAAGTTCAAGCGCCACCCCGTCACTGGTACTGGCGGTTACGAGAATCGGATTTATGAAACAATAAAAATAATAATATATAAACAATAATAATAATTATTCTTAAAATTCGTGTAAATTATAAAGTTTTATTAAAGTTCAGTATAAAATTGATGTAATAACTTACCTTACTTGTTATAGGATATGTAATCGCGATACGTCGCGTTCCGGATTATGCTCGCTGGTTTGGATTCGTAGGAGGCGGAATAATGTTGAAACAATAGAATAAAAAAAAATTTAGTCGTATACTAGATTTGAGGCTTTCACGGCCATTGATACAATGTCTAGGTATAGCTTCCGGAAGCTATACCTAGACAAATTTAGTCGTATGTTTAAAATCAGCTGCTGCTATATATTAAATTAGATGTTTGATGTCGACGCCGTTGGTTTTTGGTCGATTATATACACTCTGTCAGAGGTTTTGTTTAGGCGATGGCCAGCGAGATGCTGTGCGCGGTGCGCGGGACGCGGGCAGTGTTGTCGCGTGGTGACTCCGTCTGTTGACGTTCTTAGCTTCTCGACTCTTTAAGTGTCGGTTGACAATCTCTCTATCAGCTGCTATACGATGCAGTACGGTATTGCAGCGGAGCTGCGTTCGATGGGTCGCCTCGGCGATGGGTCGCCTCGGCGATATCTTAAATGCACTGTTGTCTCTAATATATCGTATATTCGGTGCGTACGGTCAGAGACTGCTGCGGCAGTCTGTTTGTGTGTGCGGAACCTTAGTTGGCTTTGTTGCCTCAATTGTCGACTGAGGCTGGCTCGTTCGTGCGAGTTCACGGATGCGGTAGAGATCACGGATACGGTGTCGTATATGCTTATATGTCGCGGTAGCGGAGTGATCCCGATCTCACTTCCCGAGTGCGGTCTCTAGTAATTCGGAGGCTGACTCGCGTCCTTGCGAGTCGACGACGGTGTGTTCTTGTCGCGGATCCGTATGATATGGTGTCGAAGCTGCGCTGCACCGGACGTGAGTTTGCACGCTGCGACTTAATAGCGGTGTGATCTCGCTCGCGTTAAAGCGAAGGTGAGATCCGGTGAGCGGTGTGAAGGTCACGTTAAGCGCCCTTCCGGTGGATTGATTCCAGGCCCTTCGGTGGCCGTGGAATCCTCTGGGTTACGATAGTTAGCTCAGTGTCGGCGTCACGAATCTGTGAGCCGACGGCAAAGTGACTCCTATCGCGTATCCGCGAGCGGAAGTCTGTATGGATCGATATACGAGATAGTATCGACATCACGTATTCGTGAACCGACGGAGGAGTGACTCTTGTCGCGTATCCGCGAACGGAAGTCTGCCAGGAACGATCTGGTGAAACAGTGTCGCAGGAATGGTCTTTGGAACAATGTCGACGTCATGTATCCGTGAGTCGACGGCGGAGTGACTCCTGTCACGTATTCGCGAACAGAAGTCCACTAGGAACGGTGTTCGAGAAGATGGTGCAGTAATTTTTCTCGGTATCGGAGGTTCGAATCTCTCTAGAACTCGGAGTTTCAAGAGCGAATCGGGTTCTGATTCGGATCTCTCGGAAGAGCGGATGATCGGAAGCTGTCTGGATTTAGAATTTGCGGCGCTTTATATTTGCGAATCACGCTTGATTCGCTATCTGCCGCGGATGTTCGACGGTTTGTTTACGTTCGCGTTTTTTCGGTTTTCCTTATCGCGTTCTCTTATCGCTGTTGTTATGCGGTTTTTATTTTGCTCACGCCACGCTTTTCGGAGCGTTACAGATATCACGTCGGCGATAATCCCCCACACGTCCTCGATGTCTTCCTTAAATTTCGTCGAAATATCAGAATTTCTATGATTATTTTTATTAATTCCGGATCACTCCGAAATTTGTCGCAATTGCACAAAAGCGCTAGCAGCGTGCTGCTACAAGCGCATGCAAATGAATAAAATATGATATAATTTTCCGCATCATCGGTGGAAATACGCGCCAAATATCGAGTGCTATCGATATTCGCGTCGGCGTAAGAAACCGTAACGATAAACTCGCGCACTAATTTATCCACATGTGACATTGTAACACGTCTCATGGCGGAAAATTAACGATGGAAACCGGAGTTTTCTCCTTACATATATACCCCCAAAACTTCACTCCTCTCTCTCCTAGAACAAAATCTTTCTCCAAAGAGAGAAGAACGAGTTTTTAAAATTATTAGGCTTTATCGTCGAAAACACGTTCGGTAATAGCGAGATGGGCAGGCGATTTATGCATTTTCAAAATTGTTTTTTTCTACCGGACGTGCGAGAATCTGTCCCCATTCTCTGACAAAAGAACGATACGACGTATATCTAGCGACGCACTTCTTCTAAGAAAATCACTCTCTTTGTCAAAAGCGAATTCTGACCGTATCTTCGACGATAATCCTCAGGTTGACTTGGAAGGCGTGAGATAAAATATCGTTAACTATTTTTCGTTTGTGGCGACTATTATTATAGACGGATAATTCACGACATTCCAAATATGACGGTTTATGACTCCATTCCTTTTTATACGCTCCGTTTCATAAGAACGTGAGAAAACTTATTTTTGACGCTTGTCTTTCGCCTCCAGCGACAAGACCCCCGATACGAGTCCGACATGAGCACGACACTTGCTCAGCGTCGCTTTTTTCAAACATGAATTTGGAAACGTGACGAAACAATCAAACGCACGGAAAAGCCTGAGACAAAAGACGCGAATGGCTAACATACAAAGGACGGGATTAGATGCGTCCGCTATAGAATATTATCGATAGTCATGGCGAGCTGTTACGCTTAAAAAAATGTAGCGGGATGAAGAAAAGTCTAAGAGATGAACGTGACGCCTAACATTCAAAGGACGCGGAGTGTCCAGTATAAAATATTGTCGTTAGTCGCGATAAACTAGTGCGCTTAAAGTCCCCTGCATTTGTCCTCCGCTATCGATGTTACAAAATTCCAGAAAAATAACCGTAGAAAAATGCTATAGAGAAGTGTAACTGAAAAATGTTATTAAATAAACATTTTTGGTACACGTATACTACCCCTTCTATGCATTTTTCACACTCTCGAGACCCTATAAAACCGCTCTTGATCGCTCGCGGATTTCATAGTCAATAGTACTCTGATAGTCACGTTTCGCTGTTACGAAAAGTTGACCCTTGGTAAAATTATTCACGGGTTATTCAAGGAATGATTGTCGTGAGAAATATAATGGCTGCTAACAATACGAATCAGAATACCGAGAGGGGGG